>NC_088688.1:45557218-45574718 GCF_028017835.1 Emys orbicularis
CGGGACATTTGCCAGGATTATCTGGGTATATCTCAGTTAATCATTGCCTTGCCACTGTAGGCATCTCGAGCACTGGTGCACCTTTGGGTTCTCCTGTTCTCTGCCTGTGGCACATTATAGTCTAGTCTCCTGTGGGTCTCATTTACTTTGGTCTCATTTCCAGTGTTGGGTTTAATATGTGGGTGCTGGGTGGTGTTGGTGGCCTGGGATATATGGAAATCAGACTAGCTGATCAGGCCCTTCAGGCCTTAAACCTAGAAAGTCAAACCCTATAATGCAGCTACAAATACTGGGCATGATCTTGTGCCCATTGAAGTCGATGACAAATTCACACTGACTTCAGTGGGAGCAGGAGCTGGCCCATTATCTATGTATTTCTGTTCTCATATAGTCTGAAGCAACACCCTCTGCCGCTGTTAACTTTGGGTGACATTTATCTCTGACATTCACGTGGCTTATGGACTACTTAAGTCTCACTTCTGTCCTATTTTGAACACTTAAGTAATGCATAGGCCTTGTCCCGGTAGTCTGCATAGGAATGAATTCCACTCTTCACAGAGGTGAACAGTCCCACTAAGTCAGCTAAGTATGATGAGCAGGATTTGGTCCAAAGTGTTGCAGTTCAAAATGTTGATCTGAAAAAAAAATCAACTTTGTATTTTAAGTAGTGCGTGTAAGTTAAGATTCATATAGAGAGAATTCTTTTAGTTGTACATTTAATTAAGGCTGGGACAAAATTCACCCCCTTTCAATGTCTTCACTAGACCTTGGTGAACATTGCAAAAAAAATAATAAAATCTGTGAATACTCACTTGACTTTTTAATTGAAATTTCTTTGGCTATTCCTGCTTCTCTTTTGCATTCACTTTCCATTAACATTTGTCAAATTAATTTTACTAGCATGAATTTTTCATGCAAATAAATTTCCAAAGTTGCCTGAATAAGTATTTGTGGAGACTGATATTAAAGTTTGCACATGCATGTATGCACAGAAGTATCCACATGCTCACCTAATGAGAGAACAAAAATAATACAATGTTACTTGTTAGACTAATCACAACTGACCAATACAGCATGAATATGGAATATTAGCGAACTGTTCACACACAGCATGGAGTTTTAAAAAATTCTCTCTCTCTCTCTCACACACACACACACACACACACACACACACACACACACACACACACACACACACAACTCAAGTAATTACATATAGTGAATAAAAACATGATCAGTAAAAGACTTCAAGTTCAACTGATAAATTATTTGTTGCTAATTATTTGCTCAGTTCTCTTCTCCAGACATAGGCCGTAAGTTTCATCAAGGAAACTAGTACAGCTCTGTGAATATACAGGGTCAACCTTAAAGGAAACCTGCAAATAGAAAAAACATTAGGCTTGCTCATTTTTGTTGTTGTTTCTTCATAATGTGTAAAGAAATGTTTTTGCTTTCTTTTTAAAAAATGTTTTCTGCTCCTTTCTTAAATAGAAATTCAGGTTCTGCCTAGCCCAGGAGACTGTAGAATAAGTGAAGAACTAGTGAAATGATGAAGTCACAAAAGAAAGACAGTGAAAGTTGAGCAATTGGCAAGGGAAAGAAGTTTTAGTCAGATTGTTTTAAAATCTGCTTATGGTTGGCTCTTGCTAACATCTGTTTAAACTGCAGGGGCTGATTGACATTTTGAAGAAAGGACAGCCTTATTACAGATCTCACCCCTTTAATTAAGGTGTGGAAGCTAACATTATATCCCATCAGACACCCTTCCCCAAAACAAGTAATCCAGCAATACCAGGGAAGACCAGAATTTAAGTTTCTGATATTTCTAAGGTATAAATAAGAAAAAACTGTGGGGGGGGGAGGGAGAGGAACTTTTACAAAACCACTTTTCAGGCCTTCTATATGCATAAAAAAGAGAAAGAGACAGAGAAAAAGGAGGGGTAGGGGAATGTGCCCAATTCAATTATTTTAAATTCCTTTGCACGTCACCTTTAACTCAGCCTCTGCTTTTGTACTCACATTTTGCAGGTGAGATTTGGTGTCATTTTATCTGGAGATTTCACTACCTTGATTGTGCCCACATCCACATAGCAGCTAATTAGACATTGTGCCTGTAGCTTTTTGCTTCTGGAAATTGCAGGTGCACAAAAGCAGTTTTGGTCTAGAAATCTGGCCCAGGCCCACATGATATCCCATGAGGCCAGACACCTCAAAACAGGACGCGGTAACAGATGTAGTATTTAAAACAAAACAAACAAACAAAATTAGGGGACCCAAAAATTAATGCCACCCAGTTTTAAGGCTACAGCGGTACTCCTGCATCCTGGGGTCAGGATATGACATATTGGGCCTTTTAAAAAGTCATAGACTCTCTTCCTGAGAAACCATAAGTATTGTTTTCCCCAGAAGAAATTTCCCTCAGCATTTGTATTCTGCTACTTTCTCCTGACATGCCACAAGACTGGTTCTTTCTTCTCATCTCTGTGGAATTGCAGGGCCAGCTCCACCGCACTTTCATTTCTGCCTCCATTTATTCCCTTCTCCATTTGCTTTCCTCACCTCAAACATCATTTTAAGTATTACCAATTAGTATTTTTTTTCAAAATTTATAAAAATTTCCCACTGGTGGGGTGCACGGTGAGACCATGTATTGCCCATCCCTACACCTACCCTTCAACGGAATCATGGAGGACAACTTTAGACCACTGAGAAAGGTATATATAAATGCTTTGCACAATTGAGGCCCTAATCTGCCTTTTTTCCCAATGCAGATAATTACTACATGTACATAAGATGCAGCCAAATTGTATCCTGCATCATTGTCTTGTCATTGAAGATATAATTTTATCATAATCTTCTCATGTGAACACTCCTTAGTCAGATGGATACTCCCATTGACATCTGTGGGATGACTCGTGTGAGTAAGGATTCCTTACAGGAAGGGTTGCAGGACTGAGCCATTGGTCTGTTCCATAGGCGTAGTTTGACTCCTATATTGGGGGCGAGCAGCTCCAGTTAGGCCAATGTGGCTGCATGGGGGTCTTACTACTTTTTGCACTTCATTTTTCCAGGAATCAGTATGCAAAATAAGAACCTCCCAGGATCTCATTTTCTGTCATTTGGAGAAAACATGTTGTCTGATGGGCAGCTGATCTCTGTTTCCCCCACAACAAGAAACTGAATAAGGTGACTTGAAAACAACCCAAATTTTCAGGTTGCAAGTGACTGTAAGTTGATGCTACTCTGATTTAGCCTTTCTTTTCTCTTCTGCCATATTTCAGTCATAGCTGTAAGCTCAACAAAGACCACATCACCTCCTCCATTTTACCAACCTTGGTAGAGTAAAGAAAATGGTCCACTAGCTCCAGGAAAGGCAGTGCTATCTTGTGATTAGCACTGGATGCTCGGGTTCATATACTTGGAGACCTGGCTTCTATTCCTGACTCTTGACCCTGATTTCCCATTTGACTTTATGCAAGATAAAAGGGAAGCAAATAAATACCCACCTTAATAAGTGCATTGAAGTCTGCAGATTCTGCCTCTTGGCTGGAAAACACACACGTGAAAAATGTAGAAAATGGCATTCTGCACTTTTCCTCCCTAACAAAGCTTCCTGGAAACAAGCCAAAGTTTAGCTATCCAGAGTATTCTACAGTATTGAAAGGTTAAAAGGTTGGTTTATTTCATTTTCAATTACAAACTACACTTCTGCTTAGCATGGCAGTGCCATCTCCTCATTAACACAGTACCAAACAGCAAATTATACTGACAGACACATAGCTATATATTAAATATAACTGCATTCTGGTGCTGGGCATTGTAGACATTTTTTTAAAAAATCTTATAAATAACTTCACTAAGCTAAGCTCCACTCTAAAAAATGCATAAAAATTGGAAGTACAAATGAGTTTGAGCACATAAAAGCTTTTTGCTGCATTTAGCCTGAGATCACATCCTTTAGACACAAGGAAATAAGAAATTGTGATGCTACAGTAAATGTGTGTCCACATTGTATTAAAATAAACTGTTTTTTGGACACCTTGTGGTCCGCTAACGCAATGTGTGTAAGAAAGTGTGCATGGTGACACAAACAAACAGTTGAACATTGTATTTCATAAAATTACGGTAGCTGATTTCATCATGCTACGCATGGCAAAGAGAGATAACTAATTAACAGAGAATTCCCTATGAAAACATAATTCTAAAACATTTTGGCTTCTCCTTTCAGCAGATGGACTGTAGAAGCAACTACAGGGAAAAAACGAATCAAGCAAATTGAGTGATAGTGTTCTTATTCAACCAGAGATTTTTTTCATTATGTTGATAATAAAATCGAGGGCTAATATTTTCAAAACTAGGAATCTAAAGTTAGGCTCCTAATAAGGAGCCTTATTTTTTTCAAAACTGTGAACACCAAGCAGCTCTGATTTTTTTTTTCCAGGCAAGGGAATGCAGAGACAGAAAATGAAAGTGGTTTGGGGGGGGGGGAGGGGGCAGCTGCCACCACTTAGAGGTCTGAAGGAAAATCTTCATGAGAGAGTTCATTTAAGCCAATTGATTATGTGTCCAAACATTTGAAGCCAAAAAACATAAATGAGGAAAATCAACCTTTTGTTTCAGCACCATGATTTTATTTATGTAATAAACACACATGCATAGTCTACTATTTGCAGCTACTGAGACAGCCTGGTCCACATACATAGTGTATTGACCGGACATTGGACTGGAAATCAAAAGGCAGGGTGTCTATTCACATTTTGTGTGGCCCTGGGCAAAACACTCAAGGTCTTGCACGCTCCTTCCGATCTACCTGTAGAGGCACCTACATCTCTAGGGTGTATCTCCATGTTATGTTTCCTCTTTCCTCTAACCCTGTGAAAGCTGTTCTTCGTGGAGTTCCATTGCCATGGCAATGGAAAGAGAAGGGCTGGGTAGGAGATCCCGCTGGGCTCCTCTCTCAAAACCTGAGGCTGAATTGAACCCTTGCATACAATAGAACCTCCTTTAAGGAGGGTTCTGGGGAGAGTTGCGGTAGGGGAAGCCCTGGAACATGACTCCTTCAAATGTCATGTTGCCCAAGGGAAGGCTTGAACTGATGGGGACAAGTGGCAAAACAGAGGCAAGGGCAAGGGGCATCCATGCAGATGCACCTTCCCACCTGTTGAGCTTCTGAGCTCAGGGGATGGATCCTCTGGTTTCTCCGAGATGGAGAAGAGAAAGGCAAATGGCCCCTTAATGGAAGCATTTAAAGGAAATTTCATGAGTTTCACTTCCCCTACACAAGTTGTTCCTTGATAGGGGAGAATAGGACCTTTAAACTCTCTATACCCTAGTTTCACCATCTATAAAAATGAGGATAAGGCTACTTACCTTAAAAGAAATTGTGCTCAGTATTATTGTTTATTATTTATTAGTTATTGTTATGAGTATTATTTATTTAATTTATTTATTTGCATAAAGAGTAAAAGTATTTCCGGATTGTAGGCACCATGATCTGAGTGATTTGGCAAAGTCTGAAAGGGTCATTTGAATGAGCAAGAGGAATTCTCATTATTAGGGCCTTACCAAATTCGCAGTCCATTTTGGTCAATTTCATGGTCATAAGATTTTTTAAATTGTAAATTTCATGATTTCAGCTATTTAAATCTGAAATTTCACGGTGTTGTAATTGTAGGGGTCCTTACCCAAAAGGCAGTTGTGCGGGGGGTCGCAAGGTTATTGTAGGGGGGGGTCACGGTACCGCGACCCTTACTTCTGCGCTGCTGCTGGTAGCGGCACTGCCTTCAGAGCTGGGCAGCTGGAGAGCAGGGGCTGCTGGCCAGGAGCCCAGCTCTGAAGGCAGAGCCGCTGCCAGCAGCAGCAGCGCAGAAGTAAGGATGGCATGGTATGGTATTGCCACCCTTATTTCTGTGCTGCTGCCTGCAGAGCTGGGCCCTCAGGCAGTAGCCACCATTCTCTGGCCACCCAGCTCTGAAAGCAGCAGCGCAGAAGTAAGGGTGGCATGGCTACCCTTACTTCTGCACCGCTGCTGGTAGGGCGCTGCCTTCAGAGCTGGGCACCCGGCCAACAGCCGCTGCTCTCCGGCCGCTCAGCTCCAAAGGCAGTGCAGAAGTAGGGGTATCAATACCGTGACCCCCTAAAATAACCTTGTGACCCCCCTGCAACTCACTTTTGGGTCAGGACCCCCAGTTTGATAAACTCTGATCTCCCCCATGAAATCTGTATAATATAAGGTAAAAGCAAAAAAAGATCAGATTTTACAGGGGGAGACCAGATTTCACAGGCCATGATGCATTTTTCATGGCCATGGATTTGGTAGGGCCCTACTCATTATATATGTCATTATCCTGTAGCAACCCCATACAATAACTGTAACTATGATTATGATTAAAACATTTTAGTATTTCTGGTCCCAGATTAAGTTAAACAGATTTTTAAAGACCTATTCTTTAATTTTTTTCCTCTTTTTTTCTTCATGGTGTCAGTACAGGGCAGAGCTAAGGTTGTTTGAGTGCTCTAGTCATGCATTTCCATGCATGTATTTATATTTGGGTTTTTAACATGCTTGGTTTGGGAACAGTTATAACATCGCTGTAATGTAGTTTACTCTAAATTACTGATATACATCTTCAACCTTACCTCCGTTTTAACATAGATTTTTTTGGTGGGATTTCCTTTGTGTATTATTTTATTAAAAATTCCATTTGCTTAACATTTAACAAGAAGCTCAGAGAAAATGTTACTATGTGTTATTTGAAGATATGACATATAAACCTTAAATCATTCTCTGTTGTTAATTGTTATGGTCAGATTCACCAATATGCCTGGATGTTTTATGCTTCTGTGGAGCTGCACAATACTGGCCAGTTAAACTGGGTTTATAGCTGTTTTTAAATAGCTATCATCTACATCCCAGTATCCCCAGCCCTCTTGTTCACCAAATTCCTCCTGCCTCTTGCACCTCCTTCTATTCTCCTGTGCACACATCTCAAATTCCTCTTCCCTCCTCTCCTCCATATTTACCTGCACACACCATCCATACTGCTCTCTCTGTTGAGTAAACCTGATGCAGCAGGTAACTTTTGAAAATAAATATTTGGGATTATTGGTCACGTTTTAATTATTTTTCATACCTGAAAGTTTATCCTTCACCAGAGGCTGGCACATGAAATCTTCCCCTCAGATAAGCTCATGGAGAACTGACCCATTTCAAAATGACCTCCTCCCTCTTATGGAGGTTACTCTTATGGAAGATGGTAGCCGCCTCTGCTGTGAGGAAGTGGAGAGGAATTGTGTGAAGAGCCTCTGAATGGAGACAGCAGCCGTCTTTGCTAAGACCCATCTGTGGCCTCATTTCCATTAAGAAGAAAGAGTGACAGATGACCTTCTCAAAATGGCCACCTGTGAACAACTTTGGCCTCAGTCCCACTGAAAACAATGGAAGATGACTGCCATTTTGAAAGATTCTTTGTGGAATTTTCTGGAGGAGATCAGACTTTAGCCTTTACTGAAGGAGAATCTTTCAGTTATAAAGTATAGTGTGGAAAAAACAGTGATTACTACTATTAATCTTTCTTCAAATTCTTCAAATATAGCCTATCCCCATGATTTCAGTGAGTTTTAATTCTGTGGAAAATTTGAAGTGTGTATTACTCTGTTACTATGATCGTTATGAACCAAAAAAAAAAGGGGGGGGGGTTGACTCTGGTGCTATTTTTTTAAATGACTCATATTTAATGTATTTTAATTTCTAAGCTATTTAACAGATTTACTTGTAAATTCTCAGAAAAATAATTCTATACTCAGAGTAAGTGCTATAATTTTGGGGAGAATACACAGTATTTTTCACGCATAACAGAGAGGCTGATTTCCTGCTTTAAGTGCAGAATGCAACTCAGCTTTAACTATGGAGCCACAAATGGCACTTCCATAATAGAGTGTGTGTGTGTGTGTGTGTACGCGTGCGTGCGCTCCCATATGTGCCCATGCAGTCTTACAATTCTTTTACAGATAAAATTCTCATTGACTTTAGAGATAATTTTGAGTAAGAATTGCATGATTGGGTCCATAATCTGAATTTGTTGAAATATGAGTACTGGACTTGTTAGTGCCATTTTTGCTCTTTTGAATTATAGTTGGTTTTTTTCTGATTTAAGTTTTGAGTGTATGCTCTTGTACATTGTATATGTATTAGGTGGTTAATCCTGAAACCCTAACTCATATGAGTTACTCTTTCTTGCACCAGTAGGATCAATTGGAGTATTCCTCAAAGTAAGAATTATTTACATAACATTAGTAAAGTTTTACAGAATGGGACCCCATGTTTGAAAATATTGACTTGTATATTGCTATAGTTTTCCTAAAATAATTAATAAAATATAAAAAAATCAAACATGCAGGGACTTTGTAGATTACACTTAGAATTTCTATAAGGATTTATAGCTCAGTTCTTATAAATGTTCTCACATTGCTGTGTATTTTGGACACAGCTTATCTGTACATACATAAGCAGAAGAACTGACTGTTTTCAAAGACATCTTGATGCCTATATATCTATTTTCTTTGCTATTCCAGGTATAGCAGAGAGGCTTACTTTCAAAAATCTGCAAATACAGCTGTTTGAAGGCTGTAGTACATTAAATATTACTTGAGTGCATCAGCAGACAGATGCCAGAAATACTTTGAGACTTCTCTGTAAAATAATAATACATATTTAACCATGTTTTAAAAGTGATTAGTTCAAACCACTTTGGAAAAGGCCTTTCTAAAATTTCTTATGGTTCACTACTCCCCACTCCTACTCTACAAAAACACAGCATAAAGTGAAAAACATCTTAGTAGTTAATAAGTGGAAGGTCACATTACACAAATATTTCTATGTAGTGAATCCACTATCTTTGTAACACCCCCGTGGAGCCATACCCTGCACTCCTTATTTAGTAAAGGCTATGGGAGCAGATACCATACTCAGAGGTTGTATTATAACAAAGGTAATTCTAATGGAGGTTATCCTAGTTTGGTTGCAAGGTGACTGAATGCATATGTAAAAGTCTATATTCTTGCATTTAGAGAGTTGGGAGAGAGTTCAGCCTAAGACAGTGCACTCCAGCCATGCTATAAGGCAGCATCTTAAATATTCATATTGCTCCTGTGAGCTTTACCTCCTTGGTGAGCTTCACAAAGTTTATATAACAGTTGCTGAGAACTGTGGTTACATAAATAACTAGAGATGATGCAGCAGCCAAGTCACAAAATGCTGTTTTAAAAGCTTAGACATAAAAATGTCATGGGAGAGGAAGCACCTTTTTCTGATTTTAGACTCTCTTCACCAGTTGTAACTGAAATATGTTTTTTGGGGGGCACTGTTTTAAAGTGATATTTTACAGGCTTCCATTCCATATTCTACAACAGACTTTCTACAAGCTTGGGCCCCAATCCTGCAAAGTTACTTCAGTTGGTTTTCAGTAGTAGTTGAGAATATGCTATTTATGCTTTGAAACTCTGTATCTGTAAAATACTTCTGCATATTAAATATTGCTGATCCTGTGTAATTCCAGAATTGAGACTGCGTAGAGATTTACAAGGTCCAAGTCTACTGGGTACACCATTTACATTTAGTATCCCAATAATCTGTAGTACATTAAATAGATGCTTGCCTTTTGGTCCTGAATGACTGACAAACTCATTGTAGCCTCTCAAATAAATAAGCCTCTTAGAACCTTCCATTAAAAGAGACATGATGACATATATTACAAAAACTATATTTCAGATAAAAGCAACAGTTGTCCACATCATGAGAAAAAGGAAGGTAATTCAGCAAGAAGGCGTATAGTCCACCTTTAATTTAAACATATACCCCTCTGTATAGTCAGGTGTGACATAAAGACAGCATCAACCTTGGGGATCTGATCTTACATTCCTTGACCACACAAGACTTGTTAACTTTGGTAGGAGTTTAAGATGCAAAGAAAATGTGCAGCATTGGGACTTGAATTGTGAATATTCTTGGGGGGGAGGGGTGTTTTTTGTTTTTGTTTGTTTGGCTGGTTTTTGTTTTTGTTTTTTTGCATTTGTGTCCTAACTCATTTTTAGTTAAAATGTCTTCTTGGTATCTCAGATACATCATCTTGCTCCAGTTGAAGTCAATGGAGTTTTGAAATTGACTTCAAGCAACATGGGTCCAAATATGGCCATTCTTTTTAAAGGTAGGTAAATGTTGTTTTTAATTAGAATGTAATTGAAATACATGGGAGGAAATAAACTAAAGAGGAACATAAAACAAAAGAGAGGAAAAATTGGAGAGAGGAGTAGAAAAGGGAAGACTAAACATAAGAGAGGCAGAAAGTAACAAAGCTGGGCTACAACACCTGGCCTGAGCACTAGAAGAGAGGCGCTATTAAAAACTCCTATTTCACTGAGGTGCCAGGCAGTTCATATCACACCACTGGAGATCCCATTATCAACTTTGTCTTCAGGAGTTCCTACCTTGAATATCAAAATTCACTCTGACCTGAAGCTTGTCTTCTACCTTAATAAACAAGCAGGGAACAACAAAGGGCTTTGGCGTTAAAACCAACTTGTGGTGTTTTTTGTTTGTTTGTAACTAAAATTTGCAGCTCGCTAGCCCATAACGTGCTCTGATGATGATTATGATGAGCAGCAGTTGCAATAGATTTTCAAAACAGCAGAAATAAAAGTCTCCCTTTTGCATAAATAGTGCATTACAACAATGTAATGACTTTTTTTTACCATGCAAATATAGGACCGGATCTTGCCAGTTGTTATACGCCCACAACTCCAATAGTAGTTAATAGGAACTAGGAACTAAGGGTGCTTAGTTCACTGCAGAGTCATTGCATTTGGGCTACTACGTTGGCTATGTGTTTCTCTTTGGGATAAACAGATTCTTTTTTAAACGACCTCTGTATATTTTAAAGACTATACTACATCCGGAAGGAAAACGAAGTAATCTATAGTTCATCCGGACACTCCATCCTTAGCTCATTACACCTTTGTCTGTGTTATGTGCCTTTTTAATGGAAGTTATGGATGGAGTGAGGTTTAATTTAAAGCCGCAAGCTTTTGATCAAGTGCTTTATTTTATGCTATTAAAATATTGTTGTGGCACAGCCTGGATGTTTAACTTTTAACAAGGCTCGTGTTATTAAACTGGGTGGGAAGCAGCTTTGCCTAGTGATTTATAGAATTTAAGTTAAATTCTAACACGGGGATATTTTAATTACTTTTTCATAATAACCCCATGCACTAGAACACGGATCAAAACACACAGCTCTTGTTTAGCTGTTTGGTTCCTATGGTAGAATAGCACAATCCCAGGTGCCATCCAAAAATAATCTCAACTTTCTTCTTATTCCAAATTCTGCTGCCATCTTCACGCAGGCAAAACTCGACTTTAATTCTGTTGTGAGTTTTACCTGCGCATGGATCGCCCCCCTAAAAGGGATAAATACAGTAGGGATGGAAAATGTGGACACGGGAAAGAATTGAGCGGTGAGATCGAAAAGCCACAAGAGCAGGTTAAATGTAAACATAAGTGGAATAATGACATCGTCCTCACCCTTCACACAAAATAAGGAAAAGAAAATTAAACCAAACACTGAGCAGTAATTCCACGTACCTGCCCATTCATTGTGAACGTTGTATTATTTAATGGAGAGTCTATCCCGAGCCCAGCACAATTGGCTTTAGAAGCCAAACACAAATACTGCATGAAAGGGAGCTGAATTTATTTTGACCTTTACTGAAAACGCACTGTGGAACAAAGCACTTCAGCATTTGGAGTCTGTTCCAGCTTCCCATGATACACGTCGATGGCGGTGGGGGAAGTGCTAACCAACTGAAGTTACAGTCGAGAGCTGAAGTGTGTAAAAGTGTGTAGTGGAAGAGCTCATATTCCCCTTTCACTATCTGCAACTGTTGTGAACTCATTTGCTCGACCTGTGCACAGCGAAGGTTTATGAAAAATAGGCGTTAAAGGCATTATGAGCTTAAAGGAGAAAATCCAGCGTGGTGGACGTTGCGTTTCCTCTGACTGCCTTGCTAAAAATCAAGGAAATCCGCAATAAAACTGAATTGAATGGCCAGCTCTTTAGATGGTCCTATATTCTCCCATCAATTGCCGGGAAGATATTTTATGTGAATGTTTTCTGTTCTAATCGTTCAATTCCTCCTGAAACTGGCAGCTTTCTGTTTCCAAGCGCAGAGGAAACTTTCTTTAAAAGTGTGCGTTTGTGTCCTAAACACGAATGAAACAGTAGCCCTACGAAATGTGTGTTTCTCTCTCATTTTCACGAGAGCTCCCATTTTAAATCACCAGCAGCTATTTCCCTGATCTAAATTCCAGTGTCAGCGAGTCGAGATGTTAACTACCGCGAAAGCACGAGACTTTTAAAACCCCTGGTGCATGATGAATGAGGGCCGAGCAAGCATCTTAAAATCTATGCTTTTGCTTCTCTTTTAAACACTTTAAACTGACAGCGCAATAGATCAGGCACTTTTCCTGAAAGGAGAAGCTTTGGCACGGTAATTTAAACAAGCGCACCCTTATCACCATCTCACCCTCCACATTCACCCCTTCCACCCGGTGCATTGGGCCCATTTCTCATCTGGTACGTGGGTGGGAGAGGGACACAGGTTCCACCGCAGCTACTTTCCAGGAGGGGACGCGGTGCTCGCCCTCCCGCCCCCGGCGGGGAGTTTGCACGCTCTGCACCCCTGCCGCCCGCGGCCAAGCAGACTAGCGGCTTGCAATAGCGCGCATGCGCAGCGGCTGTTGCTGCTGCTGCTCTTCTTCCCTCCCCCCTCCTTCCCCTCCCCAGGTCTCCCCTCCGTGTGGAGAAGTTGGCGCGCTGCCCATTCAGGCATTCAGCGCCAGCCCCTCAGGGATCAGCAAGCAAAGTCACAGTCTGCACAAACAGAGCTTTCAAATTCATAAAATTCATAGGATTTTTCACAAATGAATGAACACAATTTTCTACCAATTTCCTCATTATGCAAATATGCAAAATATCAAATTTAGGCCAATTAGGGTCCTCCACAGTCCCAAATTCACCCGTTTAAGCCATAATTGCAGAAACTATCAAATAATTACGGCCGCTAATTGGAAATATTTGTGACAGATACAACAAATTCTTGCACAAATTACATTTCATTCGAGGAACCACTGCGCGCCACTGAAATTTTATCGAAGTCTAATTTAACTTACATAATGAGTTGAATTGAGTACTTGTTATCAAATTTGAGCAATTCATAGCCCCGTAATGTGGAATGATCAAATAAATTAAAAGGGAATTTATTCAATATTTTGTTGTGGTCCTTCTTTTCCGAAACCATTGCTATTTTGTAGGGAATTTCTCTCTCCTGCTCCTGCTGTCCGGGGTGGGTGACGTGTGTCATAAAATCCCCAGCTGCAGGAGGAGCAACAGCAGCCGCCAACTGTCTTGAAAGCTGACAGAAGATAAAAGGGCAACATTTCCAGCTAGAGCTCCTTCCCCAGCACCATCACTCTTCCTCCAGCTAGAGACAGAGGGCGAGGGGGGAGGGAGAGATCGTAAAATGCAGTTTTACTTTGAAAAATTCCTTCCATTTAGACACCATTTGTTTTAAGTTTACACTTCCGGGTGAAGGAAGAGAAGAGATGTGAAATTAACTGGGTTGGAATTGAATATAATCCCATTGACACACAGACAGACAGACAGACGCATGCACTCTCATAATGGCACACACACATATTTCACTTGCCACACACATTTTGATACTGCACTCACACTCCTTCTCCCTCACTGTCACACACACACACGCACACCCTCACTCCCCTACACTGCAGCTGAGTCTTATGCATATGAACCGTGGCTGAATATTGGTTTACTCACACATCATACACGCACTCACTAGAGCACGATTCTTTTCAGGCTTTTCTTGGTTAGAACGCCCATTAAAAGCAGTGGGAGTTTTGCCTCTTGCGAGAACGGTAGGACCGTGTCTATGGGGCAGATCCTTATACTAAATCATAGCTCCATTCAAGTCAAGAGAGAGAGGACAATTTACACCAGCTAAGGATATGTCCCTCCACACTTTCAAATCAAGAGACTGTGTGCATATATATTACTGAGTTTATAAAGGAGATTTATATAATCCACTCGTGTAGGGAATTTTGAAATCCTCGGGTGAAAGGCACTATATAAAAATGCAAAGTTTATGTATATCCAATCAGCTATCATCTATAATTATAATTACATACACAATATTGAATTGTATATAACATATTTTATGTACCCTATTTATATCTACATCCCCGAGTTACCCTCTCAGAGGAAGGTCAGCTCCCTGGACATGGACATTTATTTTTCTTTCTCACAGCATACACACACACACATACACAGACATTTTTTAACTGCCTGTGGCCTCGTTGGCGGATTATAAATGTCTCCTTCTCGCTGTGATTTGTTTAATCCGTGGAAATGGTGCTGGTCCTATGTAAACAAGCCAAGTGCGGAATGAAGGCAGCTACCCATGCGTGGCCAGCCTGCCTATTTGTCAGAAAACCTTCATAAATACGGAGCCGGGGCTGGGCAAGGATGTGATGTCTCCATTTTTGCCAGGAAAGGGCACGAGGAAGACAAAGCGAGTCAGAGCGGCGTGTAACCTTTAAGGGACAGATAGTGTGTGTGCTCTTAGCCAGGGGCTGCTCTCTCTAGGTAATTCAGTGCAAGGATGGTTGACGGATTATTTCGGATTTTAGATGTGTGTGCGTGTATGTGCAAAGACAAACTGACGTTTTGAAGACAGTATCGTAATATCTTTATGCCTGTATCTCAAACATCTAGCCGGTTCATTCCGTGGGAAATTGACATACACACGCTCCCTAAACTTGATGAAAGGAACAGAGAGGCTATTATTTTGTGTGGCTTCATTTTAGGGTTCATGCAGGTGAAAAGGTGACTCCCCCTTTCCTCCAATGCCAGCTGTTACATTTATACACCCCTACGTAAATGTATAATGAAATGCGCTTTTTTGTATTTCTTTTTGTTAGCAGGTATTAATTTAAAGTGTCTTTATGACTGAACAAATCGTTAATTGTTTTCCAGGTCTACTTTACTGTCTCCTTACAAGAACTTATTGTGTCCACTGGATTATTATTATTATTTATTATTATTATTTTTAGAAAAAATGCATATGTGCCTAAACAAACACTTTATAACAAAAGCAGTAATTATCTCCTGTAATTATCATGGTCCTTATTTATAAAAAATGTGAGAAAATGTCGAGTATTAAAACGTGAAAGCAGCTATTAATCAAACCTTTACACCTTCTTTAACTCAGGCGTGATGGTGGGTATTATCATAAATCTACTCTGATAGTAACACAAGAATAATGAGTTCAGTAATGATAGCGATGATGATGATAATGATTTTAACCAACAAAGAATGGTGTAGATTTATTGCTAATAATGTGGTACAGGAACCTCTTCATTAAAATTACCTATATGTACTCCTCACTATTGAAAAGGAGATTACAAAGAGTAGTTTTGTGTATTATTGCACCTGCAAGCAGCAGCTAAAGATCTGCTTTGATTATTGCTAAAGGCCATGGCCCTCGGGAAAAAAAGGTTCTCTTTTAATTGAACAGCCAATAGGGCCTCAGTATATTACTTTCATGGTAAGCAAACACATCAGGCACAAACCCCGATGAACGGGCCTTAAACTAATTTAGAGTTAACATTGGTCTTGTTTTAGTTAGCCAGTTGTGTCTAGGTGTTGCAGCTTCTGTGATGTAAATGCATCCATTTTGTGAAGTCTCCATGATAAAAGGGATGCGAACCTCAAAATAGACAGGCTGGTAAACCTCAGCATAAAGGGGTGAGTTAAGGATAAAGGTTCCTCCTGAATTCCTTGGTTTATGCGAGTTTAAGAATAGACCAGAATGTGCTGTGTGCAAATGACCTTTTATAACAGTGGGAAGAGGAGGGAGGAGAGATCATGGAAAGTATGAATCAGGCAGCTTTAAAATGTGCATATACCTGAGCTATTATAGTTCCCAGCATAAATCAGTATTTAGGGACTTAATAGACAACAGGGTTTATCATGTCTGCGACTACTTATATAGTAAATGCATGGATTACTCCTTACACTAAGGATTACACATGGATTACTCACATTTTCTTTGAAACGCGTATTTAGTGTGCGTGCACAGCCACCCACGTTTCTTAACGAAAGCACGTTTATTTCACAAAACCCTTAGAAAGATGCTGTTTTATATGACGTTTACTATTTTAAAAATGAAATTGTGCTTAGTGATATAATATGAAATGTTCTCAGATTTTGGGGGGAAATACAACAGCAGCGAAAGCACGTCTGTCCAACCTTGGTCCCGTAACTTGTTTTTGTAAAGTCTTACATCCTTGAATTTAAGGGTATGTAAATGTAAATATTTCTATTGTGCGCCTATATCAACACATTTACTGTAGCCACTGAAGTTACATCCCAAGTGTTCAGCTGTCTATTAAAAGAGGCAATTTAATTATATTTTAGAATCCTTCATTTGGTACATATCTATTTCAGGAATATCAACCTTAAAAATGAGGATAAAATTGATTCAGGTAAGATGCGGTTAATAATAATAGTGACATAATTACTTTTGTATATAATAAATAATCCATCAGTAGTATTTTAACCTTGGTTATGAGTTATGAAATCAGTGTATGGGCCAATTAGCGACATAGTTAGTTAAAAAAAAAGACACTATAAACACCGGTTTTAAATGTCCTAATTAGTAACTTGCTCATTAATTAACTTTCTGATTAATTGTGTAGCAATCTAATTTGTAGATGAGGCACTTAAACAGTGATACCTTGTAACTCTTTCATCTGTCTTTAAAATTCATCAGGAAGATGCAGTTTTGCATCCAGTTGGACTCCAGCTTTGAAATGCGCTGTTATAGAAAGCGGGATGGTATCTGGGTGCCATTGTTTAAAGTTTTCTCTTTCTCGGTGGGCTAGCACAACTCTGAGAAATACACATTAACTAGGGCGAAAGGACCCGTTTTAGAACTGGAATATATACATTTAATATACCCGTGCAAGAAGATTCGACTTGTTTTGTATTGTCTCCCCAAATCCACCGTGTATAGTAGGTTACCATAGAATTTGTGTTCAAGATAGTTCTCTCCCTCCCGCCCCCATCCTTCTTCTTCTAACAGCATGTGATCTAGAAGGGATGATTTAATACACTGGACAATAGGATAATGGTGGGACTACATTTAAATCACAGCCTGCCTGGTATTGTAATATCCCATGGCTTTTCTATTAGCATCAGAAAGCACGGCAGTGTCTGATTTGCCATGTTTTCCACCAGAGCTATTGTGGCCCGGGTTTGTCTCCGGTCCCATCCTGCAAAAGCCTTTAGCCCTTATGGCAGATCATTCTCTAAGTGAATAGAGATGAAGGCAGGGATATTAAGTGACTCTATAAAACATCCCGGAC
>NC_088688.1:45579718-45644718 GCF_028017835.1 Emys orbicularis
GAAATATGTGTGCATTTGCAAGACTGGGGCCCAAGTCATTCCATAGGTCATGTGGTTGATCAAATTATCCATCTATAGCCCTTGTTTCTTTGAATTTACCACATGGTGTACCATGATACAAATCACAATATCCCTATCTTGTGCCATAAAAAAAGACAACTGGAAAAGATGAATGCCAGGCAAATGGTAACCAAGTCACATCTTAAGGAAGTAAAAATGGGTGTATTTCTGAGTAAGGTACTTAAGAATATGTAATAAAGGGAAAAACTAGTAGTAAATCTTTATTTTCTGTTTATTCATTTGGTATGACTAGCCCTTTTGTTTACACAAAATTTTATCATTTCTATAAGATCCTTTTATTTGGAAACTAACACAGTAAGATGGCTAGTTTGATTATTAGTTTCCTAATGACTTCATGGGACTAAGGTTTTTTTCCAAAGAGCTATCTCATTCCCTCCTATAGAAAGTCCACAAAAGAAGAAACGATATATGGGAAACTTGTGGAATTCCTGACTCACTGTCTCCTTTAGAGGAGAGGGTTTGGGGCAAAGATAGGGCAGGGCATGGTGTCTTCCAGTTTAGTTGATGTCCCAATGCCATAAGACAATTCAGGGCCTATCAGGGCATCTACACTGAGAACTAGTTCTCCTGAACTACTCCTAGTCTACCCCAGAAGCTATGCTGCCATTATTTTACCATCCACCTTTGTACTTTATTTTTGCTTCCCCAATTCCCCCCATTCCCTCTGCACCCCCTTCCCTGGCCAGGAATGAATAAGGTTTCTACATTAATTTATGAGATTTTCTCATGGATTTACTTTGAGAAGATACCACCTACAGGGCTTCCCCCTGATCTAAATCTTGTCCAACTGGCAACCTCTCCCTAATGCATGTCAGATGGTAATTGCACACAGATACTTCCAGAGGGACAGGGCTGACATACTTTGGCTCTGCTCCCCTCCTCTGAGAGTTTGGGTCCATTGGAAGAGGGATTTTGCATCCACTACCAGGGGCGGCTCTATGTTTTTTGCAGCCCCAAGCACGGCAGTCAGGCGGCCTTCGGCGGCATGCCTGTGGGCGGTCCACGGTCACATGGATTCAGCGGCGTTTCTGCGGGTGATCTGCCGGTCCCGTGGCTTCGGCGTACCCACCGCCGAATTGCCGCCGAAACTGTGGGACCGGCGGACCTCCCGCAGGCATGCCGCCAAAGGCCGCCTGACTGCCGCCCTCATAGCAACTGGCAGGCTGCCCCCCGCAGCTTGCCGCCCCAGGCACGCGCTTGCTGCGCTGGTACCTGGAGCTGCCCCTGTCCACTACTCACCATGTAGTGGAGGAGCTCAATAATCAAAAGGCTTATTTACTTTTTGTGCCACCTATATAAAGAGGACAGTGATCAGTTGTTCTCCGTGATCCTGAAGGCAGGGCAAGAAGTAATTGGCTTAATCTGCAGCAAGGGAGACTTAGGTTAGATATTATGGGAAAACTTTTTAACTATAAGGATAGTTAAACTCTGGAATAGGCTTCCAAGGAAGGGTGTGGAATCTCCATCATTGGAAATTTTTAAAATCCGGTTGGACAAACACCTGTCAGGGATGGTCTAGATTCATTTGGTCCTGCCACAGCACAAGTGGCTGAACTTCATGACTTCTTGAGGTCCTTTCCAGCCCTACATTTCTATGATTCCACTGCAGCCATATTTATAGGCCAAGGGTAACATTTTTCAAAAGCATCTAAGTACCTTTAAAAATGTGACTCAGACTCTCAAATCACTTAGGAACCTTTGCAAATGTTACACCATTTTATGTATAATGTCACCTAGAAATATACATTTGGGCAAGAAGCTTTAAAAAGGTTATGCTCCCTTTAATTTAAAATGTTACTTTCCTCAACCAAATGTTTGTCAAAGTGTATAATACATATTCCCGAAGATGAATTACTTCTGATCATCCCCCTCCTCATCTTGAAACCTACTTCTGAAGTGGTGGGGCGATGTAATCCTTGGATTACCATGGCACTAATCCCCTCCATTGTAAAGAATCAGCAGTTTTTACATCTATATTGATCTCACAGTATGACCTGAATTCAATAGGAGCCACACACATGCATCTAGCAGCAGACTTTGTCTCCTTAAATGGTTTACTATTATAATAAAATAGCCACCATATTGTATGAACTATTTAACTAGATTGTATAACAATTTTTATTGCTGGGCAATTTAAATTACAACTTCTTTCAGCAATTCAGAATTCTGTAATATAACATTCTACAATATTTGTCAGAACTGGTATAATGGCATCATAAGCACCCAACAATTCCATTAATGTTTCATTTATGCCAGCATTTCTGTATCAAAAGAAACAAAACTAGAAATCATGTGTGCCTTACTCAACAAATTAGAGTGAGTGGCCCCAAAGAAATTAGCACAGACTTTTAACTTGAATGTAAAAAATGTTGTTCTAGGATGAAAGTTGGCCTGCAAGGTCTTTCCAGGGAAATGAGGATCTGGGATTTTCAATGGGCCTTATTGGAGTTAAGTGCCCAACTGCCAGGTATTTAAGTGGAGGCTGGGCATGTACCTCCAGTAAGTCCCTTTTGAAAATTTTATTCCTATATTTTAGTTGTTGTGGATTGATTTTTTAATCATTTGAAAGAATCACTTTGGTTAAAATTATTTTTTATTCTTGTATCCCAATTTTTTAGAAAATGTGTACTGAACTAAGTGAAATGAATGTAAAATAAATAATTATTAGACATTTAGGCCCAGATCTTCAAAGGCTTTTAGGCACCTTACTCCCATTAATTTCAATAGAAATTAGGAGTCTATATATCTTTGTGGATCTGGCCCAAGTGCTTTTCAAAAAGACTTTTACTATGCTTACTCTTAAATGTGTTTATACTTCTACACTTAATAGCATTGTAGGCACTGTTGTAATGTACTGAATGAATTTACATTTTTAGAAATGTTTAAATATTTAAACAGTCAAGTAATTGAATTAAAAATAATTGCTTATATACACAAAGAGGGTTAATCAAAAAACTATGTTATAATAAGCAACAGAGAGTCCTGTGGCACCTTTAAGACTAACAGATGTATTGGCGCATAAGCTTTCGTGGGTGAATGCCCACTTCTTCGGATGCATGCACCCACGAAAGCTTATGCTCCAATACATCTGTTAGTCTTAAAGGTGCCACAGGACTCTCTGTTGCTTTTTACAGATCCAGACTAACACGGCTACCCCTCTGATATGTTATAATAGTATTCTGTCAAACTAAGTTACAGTTAAGGCTAAAGCTCAATCTTTAACTGATCCTAATTTGTTTATATCTATTGCAACATATATGGAGCCGGATTTTACACTCCTGTTTTACATTTCTGTGACATTAGAATCAGATCCAAAATATTTGAAAAATTGCTTGCTTAAAGAGATGCATGTCATTTTCAGGCACAATGGAGAAGTTAAAAGACAAAGAGCCAAATTCTGCTGTCGTTTATACTTGTGCAAATCCATAGTAATGTCACTGAAGATACAATTATACTTCATTCTTCAGAAATTTGCTTGTTTTAGATTAGTTCCTGTAGGCCTGTTCCAACCTCACTCTTGTGTAACTGAAGTAACCAACTGAAGTGAATAATTTATTGTAGATTTGCACATACGTAGCAGAGCAGAATCTGGCCCCAAACTGTAAACTTAACTCTACATTTTCTTGTTTAAAACCAGACCGTTACATTATTTTAATAATAGTGTGATAGAAAACAGACACCTCATATGTACTGTTCATTGAAGAATTTTAGAACATTTAGCTTTGTTTTGTGAATCTTTCTGTACTTGAAAGAAAACAGAGAGTCTGTCCACTATGCAGAGGCAGGCAGACAGGCAATCAATCAATGATCACACGTATCAGTTCCAGCTGAGCTCCTACTTACAATAAATAGAAGCCTGTTACAATAACCTCAGTCACTTCCATACAAGTAGGACTAGGCTATCTGGCATCAGCATAGATCTTAAAAAAAAAAAAAAAAGTGGCTGCCCAAATTCAATTGCAGTGTCTGACCAATAAATATAGGTGGGGTGGATATTCCTCTGATCGATCTATCTATCTATCTATCTATCTATCTATCTATCTATCTATCTATCTATCTATCTATCTATCCTAAAAGTTATACATATTTTTAAATTTTATATGGCTTTTAAATATTATATAGTAATTCATACATAGAAAGACTATTTCTAGTTGCGTTTTCCAGTTAAATTCTCTAATGTCTTTGTTAGAGGCTGGGGGTGTAATACAAACTTATTCATCTCTTCACAGAAATTATTAGAACTGCTTTGCTCCTTTGGTCCTATCTTTTAATGGCTAAACTTTCTTTTTTTTCTTTTTGTCCAAGTGGTGTTTTAGGGCTAGATCATTCTACTGGATCTGCCGCCATGCATCCATTATTAAGAAATAATATTAATCCAGCTCTTAGTCTGCTTCTGTGACAAGGTTACTTTATGAGTTTTTAGAAGAATCTTACAACACTTGTCTGTTTTTTCTTTAATACAATGACGTAACTTTAATTTTATTTAAAAGATTAATAAAATACAATTAGGAATAAAAATCACTACTCTGATATAAACAAATAGTTGTAAAATACAAATAAAACCTTTGAATATGTACATATTGTAAATGTTTTAATTAGAACTGAAATTGATAAATATTTGAATGCCTTAGAAGATCCTTTTCATTTCCAGAATGTATGGTGTGCTAAATGAAGTAATACAGAAACAGTGAGCAACTCAGAATCTGAAATGTTGACATGGCCTGAATTAATATAACTAATCCTTTATTTTAACATTGGATGCTGGAACAAGGAAAATATATTCTTCAAAATGAGATTTATGTTTGAAAAATTAAACATTACAGCTTTCCAAAGGATAAAGGGCAAAACTAATCCCTGGGGTTTGTGGGCACAATGCCACTGAAGTCATCAGGGTTGCACCAGTGTTTTCTAACGGGGAATTTGGCCAGAAGTGTTGAATCCTAAGATAAACATTTTAATCAAATGCTTATCCCACATATACTGAACACTGTTTGCTTTTTAGACATAGCTTAAAAGAACACATAGGGTCTGATTCTGATTTCACTTACATTGATGTGAACTGTCTGGAACTCACTCCATTGAAGTCAGTGGTGTTACGCCAGGGGTGAAATCCTAGCTCCATAAAAGTCAATGAGAGTTTTTCTGTTAACTTCAGTGGAGCTAGCATTTCACACCTTCTGTAAGATCAGAACCACGCTGATAGGCCCCAATGTAAAGCAGCAAATACGTCTTATGGTCTTACCCACTCCTGCTGAAGTCAGTGGGAGTTTGTCACCACTTCAATAAGAGCAGGAGCAGGCCCTTGCTTTCTACAATTCAAGAAGGGCATCATTGCCTACATGTCTGTTGCAATATTCTTCAAATGCAGCACACTCACTTGTATGACTGTTTTAATCAACTATATAGCTGTGCAGCATAGGAAAAGAAGATACCGTTCTTAAAACTTTCATTGGATATTTAAGTCTTAAAACGATGTGTACTGGAAATTAAGAGCCTGATTCTGCTCCAATTTAAAAGATTGGGAAATTTTCCATTGACTTCAATGGGAACAGGATCAGGTCTTAAAAGAATAGTAAATCCTGAAATGGCAGACTTCTAGCCTAATTACTTATGTACAGTTTTTTCCAAAACATTTATTTAAATTAATCAGCTTCCAGCCA
Organism: Emys orbicularis; assembly: GCF_028017835.1. Classification (NCBI taxonomy): domain Eukaryota; kingdom Metazoa; phylum Chordata; order Testudines; family Emydidae; genus Emys; species Emys orbicularis. The sequence continues at coordinate 45,585,460 of NC_088688.1, forward strand.
AGATGTCTTTAAATAAACTTTAATAAGAAATCACCACAAGATTTATCAATGTGGAGATGTAAAATCATTATAGTAAACTGTTGAAAATTGCTGAATAGGTGTGGCATGCCTTTGAGTTTAAAGAACTAGAACAAAACAATAGCCTCTTGTTGACAGCAAAGGCAGAAAGGTCATCACTACATATTTTATTCCAGGGGCATCCACTAGCAAAACTAGATGTAAAGGTATGTCTGAAGTTCCATTATACGACCTGCTTTTTAAGAAGACAGTACCATAAACTGGTTTTAACAAAATGTAAAGGGCTAACATTTGGTATGTGCAAATTGTTGGTGAAAATTTTTGGACAATATTTTTAAAACGATGATTTCATCATTTCCAAGTTAGGAAGGTGATTTTCCTTAGTATTTTTTTCAATAAAATTAACCTTGAAACTCTTGTATTTGTAGAAATCAAAAATTGATTTGATTGGTCTTAATTGTTAAGACTTGGGTACCTAAAAGTAAGCACCTAAATACGTGGATGGATTTTCAAATATCTTGACTTCAATGAGAGCTGTGAGTATTCAGTACATCTGAAAACTCATGCCACTTGTTTAGGAACATGAATATTACTGAGCCAGCACTTAAACTGGAAAAGAACTACTGTACATTTGCTCAATTACATCTAGGTGGGTGAGATGGTCTTAAAGTGGCTGTGGACAGAAAAGGCAACACTCTCTCGAGAAATACCCAACTGCCTTTTGCACAGTTTACTTGCCAATGAACTCAGCATCAATGCGAAAATATTTACAACATCTACTAGCTCTGGGTAGACCATTGTGAGATCATTCCCCATAAATTTCCTCATGTAGGGAACTATCAGAAACAGAAGATAAACAGACATTTACGTAGATTGTTTAAGTCTTTTGTTCTGTGGTTGTATACTGCACAATGGGGTCCTGGTCCATGACTAGAGCTCCTACCTCCTAAAATAATACAAATAATAATAATAATAAATAATAAACATTCGACCTGCCCCGTTACCTCCTTTTCACCTGCAAAGCGCACTCTACCATCATCTTTCACTAGAGCAGCTACCAGTGCTCCACATACTACCTTGCCTTATGCTGTCAGCATAGAGTAGAACTACGCCCACTTTTACAGGCATTCTTCACACCAGTGACTAGAGACACACATAAATAAGACTTAATTATCACAATTCATGGACACACACACACACACACCCCGCCACACACACACACACACACAATCCTGTAGGTACTCCTGGAATAAGATAAAATGGAACCAAGAGGGATGTAAGAAAATAATACCATTTATCCCTAAATCCAATAATATTGCTGCAGATTCCCTCAGGATAGAAAAGGATAGTGATCTGGGAGAACTTCTTAAGGAGGCACTCAGCCACAAATGGCCAACACCCTTAGGCATTGCTTCTATTCTTGCAACCTTGATCTTAAATGCTGTGGGGTAGACTGACGAAGCACAGCAGATTGAAACTGACTATGTCACTATCCCCTGCCGCTTCTGAAAACAGAAGCAGCTACATTTGGATTGTTTCTCTGACACTCACTGGATATTAGGACTTGCTGCTCCACATGTCAGAATCAAGGTTGGCCAAGAAGTGTTCGCTGATCAAGACTACGATGACAACGCTGCCCTGCTTGTGGAGAAGTCAGAGAGTTTCAGCCCCACACTCCTGGGTCTCCAAGATGCTGCCTGCACTCTGGGGTTGCCATTTTACAAACTATAGCCCCAACCCATAAGTACATGTCTAACTTTACTCTCATGAGTAGTCTCATTGACTTCAATGGTTATGGCCATACTTAAATATTTGCAGGATATTGGGGCCTAATATTAATAGGGAGACAGTTAAAGGGTGGGGGAAGTTCATGTTTTCATTTCAATTACAGTTTGATCTCAGCATTGTTAAATAGAAACTTTCAGCAGCTGCTAATTTTCTTCTGATTACAATGGCCATTGTTTTGAATGAAGAGGAGGAAAGCACTATTAGAAACTGTTTACACAGATCAAATGACAAAAATGTATTTAGCTGCAAAGTGGGGGTTGATCAATATGCAATTATAAGCACAAACACTTCTTTCTCAGTTCTTTGGAATCTGACGGCAGGATGTATATGAAACTGAAGGCAATACCTTATGATAAACAGTTGACAGTCAGTGGTAATTGGGATAAAATACAACATGGTTTTACAAAAGGTAGATCATGCCAAACCAACCTGATCTCCTTCTTTGAGAAGGTAACAGATTTTTTTAGACAAAGGAAATGCAGTGGATCTAATTTACCTCGATTTCAATAAGGCATTTGATACGGTTCCACATGGGGAATTATTAGTTAAATTGGAAAAGATGGGGATCAATATGAAAATTGAAAGGTGGATAAGGAACTGGTTAAAGGGGAGACTACAATGGGTCATACTGAAAGGTGAACTGTCAGGCTGGAGGGAGGTTATCAGTGGAGCTCCTCAGGGATCGGTTTTGGGACCAATATTATTTAATCTTTTTATTACTGACCTTGGCACAAAAAGTGGGAGTGTGCTAATAAAGTTTGCAGATGACACAAAGCTGGGAGGTATTGCCAATACAGAGAAGGACCGGGATATCATACAGGAAGATCTGGATGACCTAGTAAATTGGAGTAGGAGTAATAGTAATAGGATGAAATTTAATAGTGAAAAGTGCAAGGTCATGCATTTAGGGATTAATAACAAGAATTTTGGTTATAAGCTGGGGACGCATCAGTTGGAAGTAACAGAGGAGGAGAAGGACCTCAGAGTATTGGTTGATCACAGGATGACTATGAGCTGCCAATGTGATATGGCCGTGAAAAAAGCTAATGCGGTCTTGGGATGCATCAGGCGAGGTATTTCCAGTACAGATAGGGAGGTGTTATTACCGTTGTACAAGGCACTGGTGAGACCTCATCTGGAATACTGTGTGCAGTTCTGGTCTCCCATGTTTAAGAAGGATGAGTTCAAACTGGAACAGGTACAGAGAAGGGCTACTAGGATGATCCGAGGAATGGAAAACCTGTCTTATGAAAGGAGACTCAAAGAGCTTGATTTGTTTAGCCTAACCAAAATAAGGTTGAGGGGAGATATGATTGCTCTCTATAAATATATCAGAGGGATAAATACCAGGGAGGGAGAGGAATTATTTAAGCTCAGTACCAATGTGGACACAAGAACAAATGGATATAAACTGGCCATCAGGAAGTTTAGACTTGAAATTAGACGACGGTTTCTAACCATCAGAGGAGTGAAGTTCTGGAACAGCCTTCCAAGGGGAGCAGTGGGGGCAAAAGATATATCTGAATTCAAGACTAAGCTTGATAAGTTTATGGAGGGGATGGTATGATGGGATAGCCTAATTTTGGCAATTAATTGATCTTTGATTATTAGTGGTAAATATGCCCAATGGCCTGCGATGGGATGTTAGATGGGGGTGGGATCTGAGTTACTAAAGAGAATTCTTTCCTGGGTGTCTGGCTGGTGAGTATTGCCCACATGCTCAGGGTTTAGCTGATCGGGGTTGGGAAGGAATTTTCCTCCAGAGCAGATTGGCAGAGGCCCTGGGGTTTTTTTGCCTTCCTCTACTGCATGGGGCATGGGTCACTTGCTGGAGGATTCTCTGCACCTTGAAGTCTTTAAACCATGATTTGAGGACTTCAGTAGCTCAGATATAGGTAAGGGGTTTATTACTGGAGTGGGTGGGTGAGATTCTGTGGCCTGCGTTGTGCAGGAGGTCAGACCAGACGATCATGATGGTCCCTTCTGACTTTAAAGTCTATGACTCTATGACTCTATGATAAACAGTTGGACAGTGAAAATCCCTTATTTTCAATTGCACTGGGTGCTTACCTTTTCCTTATCAAAATCATTCTATTTTCTTGTGCATGCAGTTTTATCCTTTGTTATACAAATTGCTTGTTTAAAACACACTGTTTGGAACTGTAGTCTAAATGATTGACTCCTGCATTTCCTGCATGTAAAAATCCCATTTACTTCAATAGGGAGAAGGAATTTAAAGGGGATTTGGAGAAAGAATTAATTTTAAACAGCAATTAGGTCTGAGCATAATGAAGTGACAATTTTGCTTGTTAATAGGAATTTTTGTGTGGGGAATAAATGCAGTATTGGGCCCATATATGGATCTCTGGTTATGGCATTTTTGTTTCAAACAAGTGCCTCATTCTAGCTGTTCAGTGAAGATTTAGCTTCGTAGGCCCTGATCCAGCAATTGACTGTGGGGAAGCGGGGGCGATTCCCATAGGCTTCAGTGGTGCTCCACATGGGTGCAGGTGTCTGGCCTTGCACACTGACTTGCAGGATTGGAGCCTTGGTCATTCCTTTATCAGTCAGAACAGAATATGTTTTTGTCATTTGTAAGTAGTTTCTGATAGCTGTTTTCTCTTCTCCATTCAAAAACAATGGCTTTTGTAATCAAGAAAAAAATAAGAAGCAGCTGTAACTTTTTAGTTGATGATGCCAACGTTACATTGTTATTAAAACTGAAGTATGAACACATTTCTCCCCAATACCATGTAACTCCTCCTTCCCATTAATTATAGTAGACTACCTGAAATACTTGTGAGTACAAAAAAACTAACTTAAGCTACAGCCTTCACAAAGAGTTGAGGGTGCTCTCATCATTGTTTAGGGGGAGTGCAACACCTTGTAAGGCTGGGTCTTAATGGCATAATGGGCGTCGGATATTTTTTTCAAAATACTTCTTTTATTTTACATTTCTTAGTTTTCACATTACATACAGCAACCCATGAGAGTATGAAAAATAACACAGCACCAGCAACAAACCAAAATCCATCCAGGAAATGTCAGTACAGTATCTGGGGAATCCATGCAACCCCAATTTGCGTGCAATTGTCTCAGGGTCAAAATTTAACCTTAAATACATACACAAAAACGTGGCCTTCCTGTTCACTACTTGGACAGGATTGCACTTACTCTCTCCTATTCCCTGAGGTGTGGGGAGCTGCCATTCTAGCCTTCTCTAGCCCTCTCCCCAACTAGAAAGGACAGGCAAGCCACACACTCATGTTCTTCTTCCAGGCTTCCACACTATCTGCCCCCCCCCATTCACTTGCCACCCGTATTTTACTCCTGGAGAATTCTGCGCAAAAAAAATTAAAAATTCTGCACACAATATTTTAAAATTCTGCATATTTTATTTGTCAAAATAACACAATATAATCACACCAATTTCAGTTTTGGTAATTTATTTCAAAATACCTATCAGTAAGTACTTCTGTAACAATACAAACAACAAAAAAGATTCCTGGGGGGAAGTTAAAGAAATCCCCACAACAACCCAGTTCTCTGTTTCTCTGTTATCTTTTGTTAAGCACCTCAGTCTAGATGTGTCACATATGCCAGTTGGGAACGTCTTAGGGGGAAACTCTGCCCCTCCGGTCTCGGCTGCCTGCACACACACCCCAGAGCACAGGTGTGGGGCACACCCCCCAGCCCAGACACCTGCATCCCTTACCCCCACAGAACCCAGGGAGCCAGAGGGAGAAACAGCCTGATGTTGGTCCCGGGCTTGTATGGAGTTTCCTGCATGCCGCCTCCTTCCTTCAGGACTTGCTGGGAACTGCAGCTGCCCAGAACCCTCCAGCCTTCCTTTCCTCTCCCCCAGGCAGTGTCCTGTATTTGTGAGCTGGAGAGCCAGGCTCTGCTAAGTCCAGCGATCCCTAGTGGTGGCCATCAGCTCAGCAGCACCAATTCTGCAGAGAAAAATTAAATTCTGCACAGAACATTAATTCTGCACAAATTCTGCATTGTACAGTGGCACAGAATTCCCCCTGGAGTAATATTTCCTTCCCTTTCCTTTCAGTCGCTTACCCATCATGCTCTTCCTCTCTGCCATACCAAACTCCTGTGCGCCACCCTCTGTCAGCCTCCTGCTCCCTCCGCACTCCCCTGTGCCACTCTCTGTCAGCCTCCTGCTCCTCCCACTCCTCTGAATCCTCACTGTTTCTTGTCCTGATTCCTAATATATTTCTTCCTACCAGCTCTCCTGCAGACTCATTCCCGGTTATTATACATTCTCCTGTCCCCTGCCTGTCCTTCCCACGGTGAGCAAGGGGCCACCAACTTCCCTGAGGCTATCCTGCCTTCACCCCCCACCAGAAATAATGGTAGATCATATCCATCTTTGCTGGGGACAGCCCCATCTTCACTTGCAGAGGACAAGTAAAAATTATAGGCCATGGTGGCCATTTTGCTGAGGGAAGCCTGTGGTTTCAGTTTCTTTGACAATGAAGGGAGGTGGTGGCCATTTTGGATAACGGCAAAACTTTACAAGGTGAAAGACAGAAATGAGAAATTCACGAAAACCCTTAAATGAAACTCCAAATATTGCAAGTCTTGTGATGAAATTGTGAGAGTTGGCAATGCTGTGAGACAAGAAACCTAGCCTGATCCTCCAAACCTTTACTCATGCAAGTAGTCCTTATGTGGGTAAGAGTTTATATGCTCATGTCAGTAACCACCTACAGTTTCTTAAAGAGAGCTGTTGTAACTTCCAGCACCTTGATTATGAAAGGAAAAAAATAAAGTGCACATGACTAAAACCTCACTTTCTACATTAGCAATGAATTTTATTACATTATGGTTTTCAGTGACTAATACAAATGGAAAAAAAGAAAAAATCCATCGGTATATGATATAGCTATAGCTAATCAGTGTGGGTGAAGTTCACCCTAGTGCAGCAGACCCACATGAGGACCTCTGCACCACAAAAGGCCCAATGTGGGCTGTAAAAGGGGGCCTGTCCTGAGAAAAAACATGGAGGTTTCTGCACCACTGAAGACCAGATAGAGGCTGTCTGTGGTCCCTTCACATAGAGCTTGAAACAAAACCCTCTGAAATCAGTGAAAAGAGTGATTTTACTGGGCTTTGGATCAAGCCTATATTTGGCAGTGAGGTCAGGCCAGGGAAAAGCCAGGGGATTCAGTGGCTCTAACCATTTGTGCAAATAGCACAGAGGAACTACAACTGCTATTCCAACACACAGGGTGGAGTAGCAGCTGTGTGGGGCTGTACTGCATCCCATGACCTGTCCCCAGGTTGACAGGTGGATTTTGCCTCCCCAGCCCTACCTCCACACTTCACTTGCATAAATCACAAACACTCTGGCTTTATGTGTGTGAAGTGACTTTTACCCTGCATGCATTAAACAAATAATAAATTAAACAGATTATCACAATGCATATAATTTGTTAGGAGCAATGTCCATGCTGTTGTCTTCTTTCACATGGGAGGGGTCTAAAACAGTTAAGGAAAAGACTAATGTCTATATTATATCTGCCATACATGAAAAATACATATGTGTATGAACGCAAGCTGTTTGTTAGATTATGGAATTTAAGTCCTGCAAGGAGTGTCACAAATCGACATGATGTCCCTGAGTACTAGCTTTTCCATTTTGATCTCTGATTTAACTGAATAACTTGGAGCCAGACAGCTCGCTTTCCTACATATCTACATACTCTGACATGCAACAATTATCTCATTTTAGGACTGAAATAACATAATGCTTGTAAAATCTACCCAGAAGTCCCCTTTCTCATGGAGTAGTCAGTGAAAATCTGCAGTTCTGGGCATAAAGTGCTCTGTTTGGATAACCCCATACCCCTTTTTGGGATCTGCCATTGTAGCCATAGAGGATGTGAGGATAAGTTGAACTGTATTTCTTTAGTGGATGGCAGAATACCAGTGGATTTTGCTATGAATGCAGATTTTCCTCAGACCTCCTCAGCTGTATACGTAGCCTAATTTTCAGAGTTCCACCAGGCACATCTGATGGCAGAATTTGTCCCTAAAAATCCAAAAACTAAACAAGGAGATCATTAGCTTAACAATTATCTTATTAAAATATTTCATTTTTTCTACACAAGCTCAAACAAGTGATCTGTATTCATTAAGGAATTAATCAAGAACAAGGAACAAGGTAGGCTTATCCCTCATTATTCTCTTTTTCTTTTGGCTCTGGAGTCTCTACAAGAGTGGTCCCCAAACTGTAGAGTGGTGTGGAGGAATGTTCAGGAGGCATGCAGCAGGGCCCAGGCCAGCCCCCCGGGGGGGCAGGGAGGAAGCACCACCCCGCCCTGCTCTGCCCGCATATCCCGGTCTGCTCCGCCCCCCCAGCCGAGCTCCAGCCCCAGCCGCAGCTCAACTTCGCCCCCAGCCCAGCTCTTGCCCCACACGCAGCTCCACTCCGCCCCCTGTTCCGTCTCCAGCCCAGCTCTGGCCTCATCCCCAGCTCTGCTCTGCCCCCAGCCCGGCTCCAGCCCCAGCCGCAGCTCCACTTTGTTCCCAGCCCAGCTCCGGCCCCAGTCCCAGCTCTGCTCTGCCCCCCAGCTCAGCTCTGGCCCCAGCCATAGCTCCACTCTGCCCCCTGCTCCGCCCCCAGCCTAGCATTGCCCTCATGCCTTCTCCACCCCCAAGCCAACTCCACCTCTAGCCCCAGCTCTCCCCGCATCCTGAGTTCTGCCCCCAGCTCTGCCTTCAGCCCAAGCTCCTGTACTGAGCCAACTGTGCAACAATGTGTGGGGGGGAGGGGCACAGACAGATTCCATTACTGGTTAGGGGGGGCATGACATGATAAGTTTGGGCACCACTTCTTTGCAACCATTATAATCTAGTCTAATATTTTTGAAGTTTCCACTGGACGTAATTAGAGGGACTCTTATATGCAAACATTGTTCAATTCTTTTTATCTCCACTATACACCATAGGTCAGGTCCACTCAGGGCTAATATTAGTATAAACCCTAGCAGAGGTCCTCAGTGCTAGATAATCCATCAGAGGATATGGCTGTGGAAGTACACAGTGGCCACAACTCTAGCTATGGAAAATAGAGCATAGAGGCCTCAAAAATTGAGAAATGTTGTTTAGGAAGGGGGTTTGGCCTGGGTGGCTGTAGAAAATGGTGATTCAGTACTTTCCCTCAGTGACTACTACTGGCAGTTCAGAACTGTGGTGGAAGTTAGACCCCACTTTCCTCTTTTGCAGAAATCCTGAGGGAGGGCAGTTGCAATAGCACCACTTGCCCTTCCCCTGGGGTGAATGGACCCCGGGCTGCAGGGTGGTGTAACCACCACCTCTCCGCATCAGCTTTTCTGAATTTGTGTCCAGCTTTGCTAAAATAAATAAATAAATAAATAAATAATGTATCATCCTCATTTATAATTATTGGTGCAACTCCAAAGCTTCGCCTCTGTCTAGGATCTGCCCCACAATCCTTTCTGCCCAATGGGGACTTAAGTGGCTTGCTAAGAATCTGACATATCTAAGTATCTAGATCAATACTGAATTAGAAGACATGGCTAAGGATAACTGGGGGGAAATAATTAACAAAATTAAGGAGGGTTTTGCTCTATTGGGAACTATTAAAGTTATCTTTATGGGGTCATGTAAATGTAATAAAGATTTTGTCCGCACCACAATTTAATTCTATATCAAAAATGGTCCCTGTAGATATACCAAAAGATTATTTTACTAAAACTGAATGTGTATCCTCTCCCTGCCTGAAGGAAGGGAAAAATCTTAAAATTACAAAGTTATAAATTTCACACAATATAAGGTTTAAAACTACTTAATCCCAAACTGTATCAAATGGCATTTAACTTACTTCAGATGCCACAGTTTCCCCTAATTATTATCCCACACAATGAGTAGAAATAGAATATAATGGTTGACATTCTGCCCTTGGATGGATGTGTATAGCTCCCAATGGGAGAATTTGGCCGTGTGTGTATTTAAAGACTATTTCAGAACACTAAAAACATGGTAGGAGGCGCTCTATGAAAAAAATTCGAACAACTCAAATATACCTGAAGAATATGTCTGTAAAGTATTTGGGTCAATTCCACTTTAAAAATAGAAAACAATCATTATTTTGAATCACCTTGTTATAGAAAAGAATTCAAATTTTAGAAGAATTGTATTTATTTAATTTTTAATCTCTTTAAGGGATTTGTGTAGCAAACCTGAGTTACTCATTACTGATTTAGCACTTCCAGTAAAAAAGATATTAGTTTATATGTGGCTTAGGATCTTTTATTCTTTTTTGCATCTTCCTTTTCATTAGTTATACAAAAAAAGTTGTCTAGATCAATAGAGCTCTGCACAGATACAAAATTTGTACCCGCATCTGATCCGTGATCCGCAAAAATGATCTGTGGATACAAAGCGGATGTCTGCAGATTTGCAGGGCTTTAGATATAAAATTTAGATATGCATCCATGTACGATCTGAAAAAATGGGCCATGGAGTGGATGCAGATATCTGTGGATATAAAGTGGATATCTGCGGATTTGCAGGGCTCTATAGTTCAACAGTCGTCTCAAATAATATCAACTCTATTCTTATCTCACAAAACAAATCAAAACATTTATAGTTATTGTGACAGATTGTGGATATGTCTGAGTCAATTTGTGAACTCCATTTTGTTTTGTGAGTGCCATCACTTATCAGGGGTTCCACTTTGTATTGTAACCTTCATTTTGGAGTGTGACCTTAATGTGGATTAGAATATCCATTTTGAAGCCAGTGGTGGACATCTAGTGGAAAGACAATGTCTGAGAAGCTGTGAGACAACAATCAAGGGCCATTAGTGTTGAATGACTCTTCCTTATTAAAGCAATGTTTTTTTAATACCAGTAAGGCCATTGACTTTGAATTAAAGTTGTGTGAAATTTTTCAACAAATAGTAAATTTGCCAAAAAAATGCAGTTTCAGAATGACCAAGCTATTCACAAATTTGGGTCAAATTCAACCTAATTGTTTTGGCTGAATAAAAATGAGTAAACATTTTTTCAAAAAGTTGAAACAGTTCAGTTCAACATTTTTGCAATTAACCGTTTTGACATTTCATTTCAAAATTAACCATTTGTTTTGAAAATGTCTTCCAAAACTCTTTTTTTAGCATTAACTATTGTAACTTTTGATGTGCTTGTTGTCCATATCAATGGCCAGTCCTTTTTTGAATTTGCTAAATTCTCTATCTCATTGAAATCCTATGGTAATTACTTCCACAGTCTAATTATGCATTGTGTGAAAAAGTGTCTTCTTTGAACAGTTTTGAATTTGCTGTTTCAATTTTATTGAATATCCTCTTGTTCTTGTGCTATGAGACAGGAAGAAGAGAAGCTCCTAACCTACCTTCTCTGGACCATCCATTATTTTAAAAACTTTTAATATGTCCCTTCTTATTCATTTTCTTTTTCAAGGTAAACAGTCCCAATCTTCTCAGTCTCTCTTAACATGAGAGTTTTCCTATGCCGTTAATCATTCTTGTTGCCCTTCTCTAATTCTGCAAATATCCTTTTGAGATATGGTGACTAGAACCAAACACAGTATTCCAGATGAGAGCAAACCATTGATTTTTATAATGGCATTATATTTTCTGCATTATTCTCTACCCATTCCTGATGCATCCTAATATCTTGTTTGCTTTTTTGACCAAAACTACTTTTGAGCAGAGGTCTTCACTGAGTTATCCACAGTGATGCCCGGGTCTTGTGCTTGAAATGACACAGTTAGTTTAGAACTTGGCAAGATATATGTGTAGTTCAATTTGTCCTTCCTGTAATGACGATATGTTATATTTATCAACCTTTAATTTAATTTGCCTTCATGTTGTCCATTCTGTTAACTTGGTTAATATCCCCTGAGCTTCCTCACAGTCTTCTTTGGACTTGACTATCCTAAATAAATTTGGGTTACCTGAAAATTTCCCCACCTCAGAATATTGCACAGAACATGTTCTTCACAAATAAAACTGCACATAGTAAAACTGAGAAACTCCAAATTGTAGTGATTAAATTGGGATTTTGGAGGACAGTGAACTTTGGATCTTATGTTCTGTATATATTTGGGTACACTCTTTCCCTTCCCCTCAGTATGATTATATGAAAATGAAGCTACAAGCACACTAACTCCTGGGTTGCGATTTTGGGGATCCCAGAAATGTGTGATCTTATTGGTTAGTTGTTTCTCCATAAGCTTGATCCAAAGAACATGGAAGTCAATGAGAGTCTTTCCATTGTCAATGGGCTTGGGATCAGGCCCCATATGACTCGCTTACTCTTGTTTTTTATGTACTGTAAATGAGTGCCTGAAGTGTAGGGACTTCATTGACCACTTTCATAGCTGGCTGACCTGCTGCTGCTATCTGCACTAGGCTCATGGGTTTATTCCCAGAGTGCAGGGGTGTTTGATAGCCATTTCCCCCTTGTGGCCAACTCTCCGGTTAGAAAAATGTAAACTCATGGCTGGCTTTAAAGGTATCCCTGCTCTCTTATAAGCTGGAATGCCTTGAAAAATGTGGAAGGCTTTGGAAGGGCAATCTAGAACATCCCAGCTCAATTTAATCACTGCTAAGTTGTGATGGAAATGCACCACTTCAGCTGGGAATTTCAAACTGATGGAACTTGATTTTTCAAAAAGCAGCTTTCACGTGTACAAGTTCAGCTTTGCATGTTCACACACCTGCTTGTGTACTTTTTTTGTGCATTATCAACTTTGTTCATGCATGATTGAATTTTCTGGTTTGATTCTCCACTGCCCAGCCTGTGTGGCCCTTTAAATCTGTGTAAAGAGACACTTGTCACTCCCTTTGCACAGGTGTAAACTACACAAGCAGTAAGGCAGTGGAGACTCTGACCCTTTGCGCACAAAACCTATTTGTTCCAATGCAAGTTCTGCAAGCAAATTCTATCATCTGTATTCATTGGTGTTATTATCTATCACCTTTTTGTGCATATGTTGGTGCTTCAAAAGTGTGCATGCAGCTATGCAATGAGACAAAACTGTACAATCATAAAAGAAAGCAATGTTCTGAAAATCAGGCGCATACCCTGTACTGATGCTGTTTTGGAGCACAGTAACACAAGAAATATAAATGACACTGGAGCGTTCCATTCCACACACACTTTCTCTTTAATGACACATCAGAGTTTTTTCACCTAACCTCTCCTGCTAAATCATTGGTCATATCGGCTAGATATTGATGATAAATGTATCATATTGATAGCTAAATATTGGTAGCTAAATGTATCATAATGCATCATTGTAACATCTCCAATACCTTCTGATAAATGGCTTCAATCTCTTGCTACAGTGGCAATTTATGAAAGACTATCATATAAACTTCAAGATAAACTCCCCACATTTGAAGAGTGCCTCTTTTTACACTTTATAGATAGAGGTAAAGATTGTACATCTTCTCCAATACATGTGTTTGAAAATGGTCTAGTATAATTCCCTAAAGGTATAAGGATCAGAGGGCAGAGCTTCAGCTGAAACTAACTGTCATAGCTCCAATGAAGCTATGACAATTTATACCAGCTGAAGGGCTGTCCCTCAGTTCCTGCTTGCTGTTAGCCTTCCACCTCTGAGGCCTTATGGAGGTGATCTTTTCCCCCTTCTTTTGCAAGGAATCCCCAGAAGGGAGATCTGGCTGGCTGCTTTTGGATCCCCAAAAGGGAGCAGAGCTAGCTAGAGAATATGACCCTATGTCTTTAAAGTCTGATATCTTGCAGTTTTGCAAATGGGCACTTCTACCCTCTCTTTCAAATGCTTTCCAAAGGCACCCAGCACTTGCTTCTAACCGGGCAAAGTCCTAAGGTGATGGACTTCCAGTTGTGACAGATATTACAGCCACATGCAGTATCTTTAAGGAAAATATATTGTATTAAGGTTGTGAACAATGTATGTATCACTGTGTGCCAGGGATTGTATGCAGCACCTATGGGGAGGGTTGCTTTTAGCTCCTCCAGGAACTAAAAAGTGTGTGTGTGTGTGTGTGTGTGTGTGTGTGATTAAGGTGAATCACTCAGGTTGTAAACACCTCCAAAGAGGTACCACCACCGAGAAAGCTTGCAGATATTGGTTCAAACTGGGTTTCCACAGACCAACAAAGAAAGGGCTTTTGGCATAAAAAGGATGCATTTAAATAGACTCAGGGCCTTCTTTCTTATCCAACAAATGGACAGGACTTTCCATCCAAGGGGGGCTCCCAGCCCTTGCAGAAGGGTTGGAAAGACTTTGGCCTACTACGGACCCATAAGATTGATGGGTGACTCCTGGTATGTTTAATGGGTGTTTAAATCTGTGTATTATTTTGATTATGTTTTTTCTGTAATGCTTTTACCTTAAGAATAAATGTACTTGCTTAGAAAGATCTGTGTGGTAACTGCTGGCAATACACTGTTCATAGCCCTCAGACAGAAAGCAAAACACAGGCACTGGCTTTTAGGCAGACTGGCTTGCTGGGGATATACAGTGTAAGGCAGGGAGCTCTGCAGCCTTAAAACTCCAGTCAGGCGGGAGAAAGACATGGGTCTCCGCCCAAGAGAAGTGATAGCTAAGGATATGGGAGCCCATGGAGGGGGCATACAGGGGCAGTTACCCTGAAACAGTGGCAATAGTTATGACAATTTTATGTAGAGAAAAGCTCTTCTGAGTCATTTTAAGAAGTTGACGTGACTCCCTGTGAGTCCAGTCTGGCTGGACTCATGGTACCTAAGGCAGGTGGAGGGATAAAGAACATAACTGAAATAAAATGTTTTTAAAATCTTTCTATAACATTGGCAAAATCATTTTTTCTGACACCTATGTGGCATGTAGAGAATATGTGATAGTATGATATAATGGTTCTATTAGCACTCACTTCTCTACCTCTGGTTGATTCGCTCATCCCAAACTCAGACTTATAAAATCTTTATTTCATGCCATCATATATTCCTGTTGTATATAGTAAAATCATACATAAATTACAAATAAAATAAGCAACCAACCAGAAATCAACAAGCTATGTCTGCAAAGCATATCTCATGATCTTTTAGTACCTCTGGTCCTTCCTATATTCCCTTTAAATGTGGCATCTCTTGGTGTCCTTTGTTGAAACACTATTGTGAGAAATAACAAATAAGATATTTTAAATATACAGCATCAGTATTCAAATTCTGCCAGCACACAAGCTCTCCAGCGAGACACCAGACTGTACATTTGAGCTATAATTCTCTTACGTTAAAATGAGTGGAAAACCAGGCTGTTAAGTTTGGGCCAAATCCTGGAACAGCACACTGCCTGAATGACCAGACTGCAGCTTGGGATCGCCATGGGAGCTGGGGTAAGGAAAGAAACCTCCCCTCAGTATGTGGAGCAGTAGCAGAGCTGCTCTATGGTTGCAGTAGCACAAGCAGTGGGTGCACCCCGCCCCAATCCTATGGGGAGCACACCCAGTGGATCCATATAGTTGTGGATCCACCAGATTCACCTAATCCAGTGGTCTCCAACCTGTGGTCCGAGGACCCTTTGGGGTCTGCAAACTATGTTTAAGATTTCCAAAGGGATCCGCACCTCCATTTGAAACTTTTTAGAGGTCCACAAATGAAAAAAAGGTTGAAAACCATTAACCTAATCTACCTCCTGAAGTGACCTAGCCTAGTCCTGGCCCCCAATATCACTTGCATACTGGGACAAAGGAAACCACCCCTGAGCAGAGCTCTGTGGCATGCAGGAGGTGTGGAGTCCCTGTATGTAAGATGATCAGGTGAGGGTTGCCAAAACCTTCCTGCCCTTTTATTTCTGAAACTGCGCTTGTTTTTCTGAGTTGGAGGGCTTCACTGCTGTGAACATGGATCAGGGAACTGCACCTTGCTCTGGTTGGTATGTGTGTGTGGACAGGCACCTGGGCCTGAGAAAAGGGGGATACCTACTTTTGCAGTGGGATCCCCTTGGTTCCACAGGGTTCAAGTTCTCTGGGGTGAGGAAGTGGCTGGACTCCTCTGGGCAATACAGAGCATGTGAAAATAAGAAGGCCCTTGTGCCAAGAGGGGTAAAAAGAAGGTGTCAGGAATCATCTGTGCTAGCTGTATGCCAGCTGGGGATTCCCTCACACACTGGGAATCCTCACCTTACCAGCTAGGGCAAATGGATAGCTCCTTTGTGCCATTCTTTCAGCCCAAAGGAACCATAGCGTTGGTCAAAATCTAGCCCTCAGAATTTCCTGTGTAGAAGAGAATAGGGCCCTCAATGACTTCATTGGGAGTTTTGCTTGAGTAAGGGTTAAATAAAAAACTCAGGATTTGGCCCATAGTTGCAATGAAATATTTTAGATGAATTTACACAAATACATTTATAACCACAAAATAGGACTCTGTATAGAGAATATACAATAGGCGAATCTCTGTTATATTTAGTGTGGTGGTGGTGTACTTTAGAGTATGTTTCTCCACTCTCTAATGAGACAGTGGCTCTAAGTGCACTTGTTTCCCCCACCCCCCAGCTTTTCAGTAGACCAATAAATGCCTAAGTAACGCTATTACTGTAAAACAAGCTGCACAGCACAAAGATGTAGTTACTGGAATGATGTCACATCATTGTTTCTATTCCATTAAATGTTTACTTTAGGCCCTTTAGAAACCATAGATGTATAAAGGTAATTCTTTCAGCCTTAGAGAAATGCATCATAAAGCAATTTTCAGAGTGGCACAAAGAAAGTTATGAACACAAATCTCATTATTATTCTTGCACAGCCTAAGAAAATGTAGCCCTGAAGCCTTGTTGGTGAGACATAGCAAAACTGAAAAAACAACAAAGACAAAAATGTTTTGGATCCTGATTGTCAGATGCCAGTATAGGGAAGAACAGGTTATTTTCCATCATCTACTCTGTATTTTTATCATCTTAATTCCCTGCAAATTTTAAATAGGGTTTCTTTGGAGGATAGGTGTGAATATGTGTGAGTTGCAGGGTGTACATGACCTGCCAAGCTCAATGTTATAGGATTTTTGGATGTTTTTCACTTCATGTTTAGTGGAGGAATTATTTTATGGTTAATTTGTCAGATAGGCACAGAGCAGGAAAATGTCAAGAGTTGTAGAAGCAAAGGTTGCAAACTCAAATATTCAAGAGTCCAGCTCTTATATGTGAAAAGTTAGATAGTGCCCCAAAAGCTCTAAATATTATTGATAAATACTTGAAAATGCTTCCTGAACTATGCAGGCAATGGAGCTAAGGGTCATGGTCCTTGAGAACAGGTCACCTACTGTGACAGTCTGTACACTTATGTTTACCCTTTTTAGAAGACTATGATAAATTTTGTACAAAGTATGCCTTATGAGGTATCATTTGAAAATTCATAATTTGCTGATCATTATTGCCCTGGTAAAAGATGTGTGGCAACATTGTATGTAAAGTTATAAGATTCTACTGTATAACATTACTGAGACTTGCAAGTTTAGAAAAGGAAGCATAAACCAGTTCCTCAACGACAAAAGGCAAACTGACACCTCAGCCAAGTGTCAACAAAATCAAATGGCCTATCACCTGGTTAAGTGGCCATTCTTTGGCAGGAAAAAAGGGTGTGAGTGAGAAATCTACATTTTGGCAAAGAAAGAGCTGGAAGTTCCCATCCCCCCCAGACCTTCTGTCTCCTGACCCCCAGCTGGAGATGATTCTCAAAGAAGAGAAAAAGTATAAAGAATGGGGAACAGATACCCCCAAGTTATTCCACTCTTTCTCTCTGCTCAAGGCATCAACAACACCAGATGGACAAGGAAATTAACACTGAACTGGGACAGGGGTCCTGGCTAAAAGGATTCCAGCCAGTAAGACTGCTAGAACATGTGGTGAGAGAAACCTGTGCTTTGAATTCATTTAGCTTGTTAAGTTAGATATTGTGTTTTATCTTTTATTTTCTTTCACATTTGGATTGAAGTGTTTGGGAAACTTCATTTGGGATGACAGGATTTGTGCATATCATTTTCTATTAATGAACTGATGGACAGTCTATGAGCTTGTACTGTCCAGGAGGGTGCTGGAGCAATACAAGATGCACATTCCTGGAGGAAAGTCTCGGATTGGGAATTTGCTGGTGTTGCTCTGCAGTGTAATTCCTGGGTGGCTGGCTACAGCACTCATACAATATACTTGGGAGTGATTTACATGCTGGAGGCTGTGTGAGAGAAGAGCAGGAGTGGTTGCTCAGGTTCTCCTTCCCCCTGCCCCAATTCCTCACCTTGAGGCGGTGGGGCTCTGGAGGTTAGCCCCACAATGGCAACAGCAGCGCAGAAGTATGGGTGACAATGGGACGCTAAGTCAGCTGTGAAAAGTTATATTGACGAATATCATTTTCCACATTGCCACCCTTACATCTGTGCTGCTGCTGCCGCACTGCCTTCAGAGCTGGCTGCTCAGCCAGCAGCCGCTGCTCTCCGCTCTGTCTTCAGAGCTGGATGGCAGTATATGTACTTGTGGGGAGGGGAATGTAAACAACTACAGACACAAAGAAGAGGGGCCCAATCAAATAAGTTTGAGAACCACCGAACTAGGGTTATATTCCCAGCCCTACAACTGGCTCTGTGTGGCTGGACTCTTGTACCTGCAACATAGCTCATTGCAGGAGTGGGGCCTTAGATGTTATGCAGTGAATGAGGGCAACAGAAAGGAGATGAAAGGGTGAGGAAAGATACAATAGTAACAGAACAGAGATATTCAGTTTATATGCACACCAACTAATAGATTTTAAGGCCAGATGGGACCATTATGATCAGCTAGTTCAACCTACTGGATAATACAGGCCATATAACTTTACCCAGCAATTCCTGCATCAATTCCATATCTTTTAGAAAGACTAAGTGATAGAATTTCTACAACATCCCTAAGGAGGTTGTTCCAATAGTTATTTACCCTCACCGTTAAACATTAGGCCCTTATTTCTAATCTGAATTTGTCCAGCCATTGGATCTCATTATACCTTTGTCTGCTGGATTTAAAAGCCGTCTGCTATCAGAAATCTTCACCCTTTGTTGGTATTTACAGACTGATCAAATCACCTACTCTCCTGGATAATTTAATAGTTTGATCTTCTCAAGTCTTTCACTGTAAGGCATGTTTCCCTCAGACCTCAGATCATTCTCGTAGCTCTTTTCTGAACCCTAGCCAACTTTTGAATATGCTTTTTGAAGTATGGACCCCAGAACTGGAC
The DNA here is from genome assembly GCF_028017835.1 of Emys orbicularis. Lineage (NCBI taxonomy): Eukaryota > Metazoa > Chordata > Testudines > Emydidae > Emys > Emys orbicularis. The sequence goes on from NC_088688.1 coordinate 45,604,496, forward strand.
ACAATATTCCAGTAATGTTCTCACTAATGCTGTCTATATAGGTAATACCACCTCCCTGCTTCTACTTGATATTCCTCTGTTTATATATCCAAGGATAACATTTACTATCTTAGCCACAGCATTGCACTGGGGGCAAATGTGCAGCTGATTCTCCACTAATACCCCTAAATCCTTTTTAGAGTCACTGCTTTCCAGTGTTCTAGGATATAGTCCCTCATATTCTAAGTGTGACCTGTTATCTTTGTTCCTAAACGTATGACCTTGCATATGCATTAAAACATACATTGTTCAAATGAGTCCATCTTACCAAGCAATCAAGGTTACTCTGTGGAGCTGATCTGTTCTTCTCATTATTTACCACTCCCTCAATTTTTGTGTTGAGTGCAAACTTTACTAGCAATAATTTTATATATTTTTTCTAAATTATTAAGAAAGATACTGAATTGCAATGAGTCAAGGACCTACTCAAAGCCCCCTCAGTGGATGATGATTCCCTTTTTATAATTACCTTTTACAATCTATCAGCCAGTTTTCAAACCATTTAATATGTGGTGCATTGATTTTGTACAGTGCTAATTTTTTAATCAGAATGTTGCTTGGTATTAAATAAAATGCCTTACTGAAGTCAAAATATATCAAAACAGTTTTCTTTGTCAACAAAACTTGTAATCTCATTTAAAAAATAAATTTGTTACTCCCCTCACCCTTTTAAATACTGTCCCATCTTGATAGTACAATATACTATTATTATTACTTACTGACTCATGAGTTGGTTGCTTTCAAAACACTGCATGTGGCAGCATAAGGAGCATTAACATGATCAGTCTGCGCAATGGCAGGTCTCCATTTTTGTGTGTTATAAAACCCAACCTGTTCCTGTCTGCTAAGCACTGACAGAAGTTGTTTCTTTTTTGGAGAATATCATCTTAAGTGTTCATTCTGTGTCAAGACTTGCATAGTTTTCATATGTGACCAAAAAAGGAGGAATCCCTTTGCCAGTATTTAAACTTTGCACTCAAGCATGTGATCAGTCAGACCCAAACAGATGTCAGTCCAGGTATTTCAGATTGTTTTAATATCATACTTCCAATGCATAAGGCTGCTGCGGAGAGAATCAGAGTAAAAATGAAGATAGCAGTGCATACAATCAGTATACATGCAGAGTGATTTTAAAACATCTGTATGAAATTGTCTTAGAAAAATTTCTAAAGAAAACTGAAATTTTCTTACAGAAATGTTAGGATTTTTTTTTTTTACAGTGGAGAACTAAGCAATTAAAAAACCCTCATTTTAAAAAAAAATGTTTGGATTAAATTCATCTTTATTAGGTGAACTCTTTAGACTGCAGGGTTGAATTTGGTCCATTACTGGAGGTTTTATATCAAGTTTTTGTCAAATCAATAATTCTTTTTATTTCTTTCAGATGGTGGATAAGGCATCTGGTGCTCACTTGCACAAGTACTATATTTAATATATTTTACATGTAGGAAATGTATTTAATTAAAGGGCAAGAAAATGTCATACATAGGATAAAAATAAAGTGCTCATTAATAATGTTAGTGATAGTTTCATACTTAACTTCCATCTCTGTATTGTGAAGTAAATACATCGGAGGAATTTCAGTATATTTTACAGCCTTAATCCCTGTTAGGTCTCTCTTGATTGACCCTGAATAAAATCTAACTGGGGGTGACAAAAAAATATGTCCATCAACTTTGCTCATGCATTACAACATAAAAATTGACTGGAGTCATTGACTACAGGTAGGAATGTGCAAAACTGCACAAGATAAATATGCTGGTTTGTGGATACTCATTCACTCCACTTTTGTCTGCCACCTTGATTTTTGGATTAGGCATTCATGGATAAAAAGTAGGTGATCTGAAAAAATAGTGTGTGTCTTGTAAAAGACAGTATCGTGTTATGTTACGCCCTTCACAGAAATTTATGTTACACGGTGCTAGACCATGGGCTAAGCTTAATGTAACATGATGCATTAAAAACTGCACATCATGGTTGCAATGTGTGTCAGAACAATGGATTGTTATATCAGATCTCTCTTCATCTGTAAGTAGGGACCCATGTAAATCATTCATAAAGGGATATATTCTCCTCTTGATGCATGTGAATAAATCCCATTCTCTCTCACTGCTCCCAGCCCTCCACCTGAAGGTCCGTCTAGATCTGGCAAATCTGCTTCTTCTAAAAATCAAGTTAGCTAACATGATTTGAATAATTACTTAGTATAAGTACAGTTGAATAGACCTTTAAAAATGATGTTAGGGACAGAGTCGGCAGGTCTGTATAATTTTTGGCGATGCCCAGAACAGGGCCAAGTCCCGCCCCCCCAACACCTGCCTTGTAAGCAGATATATATTTTTTAAAATAATGTAAAAATGTGAGGGCTCTGGGGTGGGGCTGGTGATGAGAGGTTCACAATGCAGGAAGGGGCTCAGGGTTGGGGCACAGGGTTAGGGTGCAGGGGGATGAGGGTTCTGGCTGGGGGGTGTGGGTTCTGGGGTGGGGTGGGGCTGGGGATGAGGAGTTTGGAGTACAGGCAGGCAGGCTGCCCCAGGGCTGGTGCCAGAGAGGAGGACTCCCCCCAGCCCTCTCCCCACCGGCAGCAGTGAGCTCCGGGGAAGGGGCCCCCCTCTTATCCCTGGCAGCACACTCACCTCGCATCACTGTCACTTCACGTGCTCCTAGGGCCACTCTCAGATCCAGGAAGCCCTCTCGCCTCCCCTGTGGTGGGTGCTGGAGGGTGGGGGGGCTGCCATCACATGTGCATCTCCTCCCCTGCTGCTGCCCTTCACTGTAGCCTCACTGGGGGTGAGGGATAGGGCTGCCCCTTGCCCAGCGTGGGGCAGGAGTGGTGACTGCGGGGGTGGGGGGGAGCCCTGTGCTGGTGGAGGGTCCCGCCGGAAAAGGAAAGGGTCTGAGGTGGAAGGGCAGGGTCAGGGTCAGCCTGCCTTGGCACTGGTGGATGGGGGGCACTAGGACCCTGCGGCAGCAGTTGATGCCAGGAGCCAGCGGAACTGAGCGCAGGATTGAGGCAGGGATGCTCTGGGGCCGGGGAAGGCGTGCGGGGGCAGCAAATGGGGGCTGGGGGACACACAGGGGAGGTGTGCGGGGGCGGCAGGTGGGGCCGGGGGAGAGACCCGGCCCCAAACATAGGTGCAGCTGGGCCCCCGGGCCCTGAATATTGCTGGAGCCCAGGCACCATGGGCCCATATGACTCACCGCCCTTGGTTAGGGAGTCCTGTTGTAACCTAGCTCCCCACCAGTGTAAATCCAATGAGATCACAGTCAGCTCCCCTTTTTAAACTGTGCTGTCCATACAATCTCATTGCAGTTAATTGGGCTGGATTCTGATCTTACACTGGTGTAACTCCATGGATCTGAGTGGAGATACTCTTGATTTACAGTAGTGTAAATCAGGCAGAATCTGACCCAATTGTCTTTAGTGGGTTGCACATGCATACATGAGAACAGGAGTTGGACCCTGGCTATTTTCAGATTCCATCTCATGAATCATTTCTGCTCCTTGGCCTGTGACTCCTAACCCTCCTAACCTGGTTGGATCCGGCTCTCCAAACCTGAAGCCTTCTTGTTTCTCTCTGTTTAATAATTCTCACACAAACTCGGTCATAGCATCTCTTTTCATCCTTTCCCCACCATATTTATAGATGCTAAAATATTATTACAATTTGCATAGTGTACTTGTATTTATATTATAGACTAGCAATCTGTGCGGCATTCAGTGATATTTTTGGAAGCTCAAACGCTCTGGTGATGGTCACCAGGTAATAACCTATGTAGAATGATAGCTAGAGATAGTCACAGTACAAAGAATATTGTATTGCATGCTCACATAGATTGAAATCCATTCTTGTGTACTAAAATGGTGTATAGGCTTTGTGTTGGCCATTGGTGGAGGGGTGAATTTCAACCACCGAGAGAAGAATATATCCAAAAGTTGAAGGGACGCTATTAACCTTTATTTAAAATCTATCTATTTATTCTGCTCTAGGGATGCAGTATAGTTCGATTTGCTTTTCCTATTAAAAAAGATAAATTCTGGAGACTACAGTGCTATAGCATCCCTTAAAATATTTCCATGTTCTTCTTTCATCATAAGTGAAAAGAAAAATTAAATTTAAACTACTCAGATTATTATGCATCTAAAAATTAATATAAAAGATTACTCAGCACATACATTTGGAAAAATATTAAAGTGATGGGCTCAATCCTCAGCTGAGCTGAGTTTATGCTGGGCATAGCTAAGGGCAGAGGAAAGCTAACTCTCTAAACCAGGGGTCTCAAAGTCCCGGCCCGCGGGCCATCTGTGGCCCGAGAATCTCTCCACTGCGGCCCGCAGAGGAGAGACGCATACAGCTATGCGGCCAGCAATGTCTGCTGTAGGCATCTCCCCCCACAGCTCCCGTTGGCTGGGGGAGAGGGATAGAGATACCATCACTAGTTGCTGGGCAGAGTCAGTCATGGAGGCAGCATCATTAGTTGCTGGGCAGAGTCAGCCATGAAGGCAGCGTCACTTTTTTCCACAATGAATATAAACAAGTCAAAATACCGAACACAATTATCTGATGCACACCTTGCTGCAATCCTGAAGGTTTCAACTGCTCAGTCACTGAGGCCAAACATCAACAAACTGACAGAACTGAAGCATTGCCAGGTATCTGGCAAACACTAAAATCTCTCTAGCAGGCAAAGAATTGTATAAAATTGTATGACAGTTTTATTATTTCTAAGAAATTTGAAATAAAAAATACAATATAAACATTTTCTTTTCTGAACACCATCTTCAGTGACATTATTGGCCCGCTGGGAGGATTTGAGGACTGGCACTGGCCCTAAGGTAAATTGAGTTTGAGACCCCCTGCTCTAAACTGAAACACCCCATAGCTCCTTCAGACTGCTTTACCTTATACTAGCTGCTAATGGCCCCCTGTGACACATGACCAGAAAGGGTTAAGCATCCTGCAGGATAAATGACTCAAATTCAACCCTTAAAGACATATTGGGAGATAACGTTTATGGTTTTGTGTATTTACATATATATGTGTAGTGGTCAAAAATGTAATCAACAGTCCCTGTCTATGCTGTATTCTGTTAATTCAGAGATAAAAAGAACATCCTAGCATTTAAATGAACTGTAAACATGGGATATCACTGTATTCATCTCTCTTTGAAATATACAGCTGATCATCTGCAAATGGTGAAAAACAGGCAATTGCCTTATGTTAATTCCTGTAGCTAAGTACTGGTGATGGACCTAGTTCAAAGTCGGCCTGATTACCTATTGTAAGCCAAGGGACTCTGACCTGTCAAAGAAGGCTTGAAATTGTATAAAAGATCCTTGGGTCCTGATCCTGTAATCTTAGATCTGCTTGAGGTTTCATGCAGGGGAAGCCTAAGCCACAAGGACTGAGATCCCAGTTCTGACTGAATCACCCTGAAATATAAACATTGGACTATAACCTTTGAACTATTTCTGAAAGAACTCTTTGCATCTACAAAGCTCACCATCTCTGCTATAAATCTGAATCTCAAGAATTCAACTCATGTCTGTATGTAAATTGATCTTTTAACCATACTCTCTCTCTTTTCTTTTTTAATAAATTTTAATTTAGGTAATAAGAATTGGCTGTAAGTGTATATTTGGATAAGATCTGGAATATACATTAACCTGGGAGGTAATGGGTCCGATCCTTTGGGATTGGTAGAACCTTTTCTTTTATATGGTGAATAAGATTTTCATAAATCCTCATCATATCTGACGTGGGTAACTAGGTGGAGGCCTGAGGCTGGGTTACTTTAAGGGAACTGTGTTTTGTACTTCTAATTAACCAGTAAGGTATAACAGAAGCTATTTAGTGCTGGCTTGGTAAATCTAAGTATTGGAATATCCACCAGCTTTGGGGATTGTCTGCCCCATTCTTGCAGTTCACCCTAATTGAGTGACCTCAGCTGGCTTCCCTTGGCCCCCGGTCACACCCCATAACACTGAAAATGTCACTGTAAATCAGCACATCATAGGTATACCCTAGCCATGTCCCCTTTCCTACAGCCATACACCTACTCCAGCAGCAGAGGGTGGAGGTGGCACAAGAGTCTTTACACTACTCTGTGCCAGAGAATTCTCCTTGCACTGGTGTAATCCTCCCAAGGCTGAATAGGTTGGATCTATGGCCAGATCGCACCAGTTGTGTAGTGCAAAGCATCCTTAGAATCATAAAATGATAGAAGATTAGGGTTGGAAGAGACCTCAGGAGGTCATCTAGTCCAACCCCCTGCTCAAAGCAGGACCAACACCAACTAAATCATCCCAGCCAGGGCTTTGTCAAGACGGGCCTTAAAAACGTCTAAGGATGGAGATTCCACAACCTCCCTAGATAACCCATTCCAGTGCTTCACCACCCTCCTAGTGAAATAGTTTTTCCTAATATCCAACCTAGACCTCCTCCACTGCAACTTGAGACCATTGCTTCTTGTTCTGTCATCTGCCACCACTGAGAACAGCCTAGCTCCATCCTCTTTGGAACCCCCCTTCAGGTAGTTGAAGGCTGCTATCAAATCCCCCCTCACTCTTCTCTTCTGCAGACTAAATAAGACCAGTTTTCTCAGCCTCTCCTCATAAATCATATGCCCCAGCCCCCTAATCATTTTCGGTGCCCTCCGCTGGACTCTCTCCAATTTGTCCACATCCTTTCTGTAGTGGGGGCCCCAAAACTGGACGCAATACTCCAGATGTGGCCTCACCAATGCAGAATAGAGGGGAATAATCACTTCTCTCGATCAGCTAGCAATGCTCCTACTAATGCAGCCCAATATGCCGTTAGCCTTCTTGGCAACAAGGGCACACTGTTGACTCATATCCAGCTTCTTGTCCACTGTAATCCCCAGGTCCTTTTCTGCAGAACTGCTTAGCCTGTAGTAGTGCATGAGATTCTTCCGTCCTAAGTGCCTTTCTGCACCAAAGGATCTAGCCACATATCTTCAGCAACTATCCTATCAACAAATAGTGCAGCACATGAATTTCTAAGCCATGCTTCAAAGCAAAGCTGTAAATAGTTCATCATCAGTAGCACTGCTGGTCAAACACCTCAATACATAAATAAATATAAATCCATGAATATATACTCAAATAAAAAGTTTCATCTCTTTGGCTTTGTTCACTCCCTTTTTGTATTCTCTTTACAAAAATGATAGGAAATGAATCTATTGTCAAGAATATTTGCAAAAATGGCAAATTTAACAATATTAGAAAATATTAGCTGAAAACTAATTCTGAATGCAAACAGATGAGTACCCAACTACACTAGTATTTTTAGAGACCAAATCCAGCCCCAGCATAACTTGGTACAAATCCCCATGTATGGGGGTCAAGGTTAAATTAGGGATGGGTGTCAACTTTATTTCATGTCCTCCTGTATGTTGTTTTCCCTGTACCCTCATTTTGCATGGCTAACAAATGCCAAATTTGTACAAGTTACACTACTTTGCCTCTTACATCTGTATCCTGACCACTTTATACCAATGTGTAATTTTCACCCCCATTTATGTTACAGTTGAATTTAGTCAATTGAGATTTCCATGTGAGTTGCACCTGCTTAGTCCAGGCTGCATGTGGGAATTTGGTCCTCCGTCTATGTGCCCTCCATCTATGTGTCTCATTTCAGGAAGGCAGATTGATTTCAGGAAGGCGGATTTTGGTAAGCTCAGAGAGCTGACAGGTAAGGTCCCATGGGAATCAAGACTGAGGGGAAAAACAACTGAGGAGAGTTGGCAGTTTTTCAAAGGGACACTATTAAGGGCCCAAAAGCAAGCTATTCCGCTGGTTAGGAAAGATAGAAAATGTGGCAAAAGACCACCTTGGCTTAACCACGAGATCTTGCATGATCTAAAAAATAAAAAGGAGTCATATAAAAAATGGAAACTAGGACAGATTACAAAGGATGAATATAGGCAAACAACACAGGAATGCAGGGGCAAGATTAGAAAGGCAAAGGCACAAAATGAGCTCAAACTAGCTACGGGAATAAAGGGAAACAAGAAGACTTTTTATCAATACATTAGAAGCAAGAGGAAGACCAAAGACAGGGTAGGCCCACTGCTCAGTGAAGAGGGAGAAACAGTAACAGGAAACTTGGAAATGGCAGAGATTCTTAATGACTTCTTTGTTTCGGTCTTCACCGAGAAGTCTGAAGGAATGCCTAACATAGTGAATGCTAATGGGAAGGGGGTAGGTTTAGCAGATAAAATAAAAAAAGAACAAGTTAAAAATCACTTAGAAAAGTTAGATGCCTGCAAGTCACCAGGGCCTGATGAAATGCATTCTAGAATACTCAAGGAGCTAATAGAGGAGGTATCTGAGCCTCTAGCTATTATCTTTGGAAAATCGTGGGAGACGGAGAGATTCCAGAAGACTGGAAAAGGGCAAATATAGTGCCCATCTATAAAAAGGGAAATAAAAACAACCCAGGAAATTACAGACCAGTTCGTTTAACTTCTGTGCCAGGGAAGATAATGGAGCAAGTAATTAAGGAAATCATCTGCAAACACTTGGAAGGTGGTAAGGTGATAGGGAATAGCCAGCATGGATTTGTAAAGAACAAATCGTGTCAAACCAATCTGATAGCTTTCTTTGATAGGATAACGAGTCTTGTGGATAAGGAAGAAGCTGTGGATGTGGTATACCTAGACTTTAGTAAGGCATTTGATATGGTCTCGCATGATATTCGTATCGATAAACTAGGCAAATACAATTTAGATGGGGCTACTATAAGGTGGGTGCATAACTGGCTGGATAACCGTACTCAGAGAGTTGTTATTAATGGTTCCCAATCCTGCTGGAAAGGCATAACAAGTGGGGTTCTGCAGGGGTCTGTTTTGGGACTGGCTCTGTTCAATATCTTCATTAACGACTTAGATATTGGCATAGAAAGTACGCTTATTAAGTTTGCAGATGATACCAAACTGGGAGGGATTGCAACTGCTTTGGAGGACAGGGTCATAATTCAAAATGATCTGGACAAATTGGAGAAATGGTCTGAGGTAAACAGGATGAAGTTTAACAAAGACAAATGCAAAGTGCTCCACTTAGGAAGAAAAAATCAGTTTCACACATACAGAATGGGAAGAGACTGTCTAGGAAGGGGTACTGCAGAAAGGGATCTAGGGGTTATAGTGGACCACAAGCTAAATATGAGTCAACAGTGTGATGCTGTTGCAAAAAAAGCAAACATGATTCTGGGATGTATTAACAGGTGTGTTGTGAGCAAGACACGAGAAGTCATTCTTCCGCTCTACTCTGCTCTGGTTAGATCTCAGCTGGAGTATTGTGTCCAGTTCTGGGCACCGCATTTCAAGAAAGATGTGGAGAAATTGGAGAGGGTCCAGAGAAGAGCAACAAGAATGATTAAAGGTCTTGAGAACCTATGAAGAAGGCTGAAAGAATTGGGTTTGTTTAGTTTGGAAAAGAGAAGACTGAGAGGGGACATGATAGCAGTTTTCAGGTATCTAAAAGGGTGTCATAAGGAGGAGGGAGAAAACTTGTTCACCTTAGCCTCTAAGGATAGAATAAGAAGCAATGGGCTTAAACTGCAGCAAGGGAGGTCTAGGCTGGTCATTAGGAAAAAGTTCCTAACTGTCAGGGTGGTTAAACACTGGAATAAATTGCCTAGGGAGGTTGTGGAATCTCCATCTCTGGAGATATTTAAGAGTAGGTTAGATAAATGTCTATCAGGGATGGTCTAGACAGTATTTGGTCCTGCCATGCGCGTAGGGGACTGGACTCGATGACCTCTCGAGGTCCCTTCCAGTCCTAGAAACTATGAATCTATGAATCTGAATCTGAGATTTGCTAAGACTTCCAAGTAGTATATACCTCGATAGTATTCATCACCATGTATTTCTGACAGGTTTCCATGCCCCATTTTAGGGCTTATTTCCCACCCTCAGTCCCCGTTTCCATTGGTGTTAAGGTTTGGCGCTGTCGACCATTTTGAAAAAAAAATGTTTTTGATTATTTTTTATGTTTGAATTGGCGGAATGTTGCATGCTTGGGCGTTGATACATTTGGTTGCTTGTTTAGAGAAAAAGGTTGAGAGAATAGAGTGAGAGAGCTTAAAGCTTAAAAAAGAAAGCTTTGGTAAGGATTAGAGGAAAAAAGGAAAGAAAGGTTCTTTGGTGAGGCTTAGTAAGGAGAGATGATTTTAAAGGCCTAGTTGGCATGTTATTAAAGAATAGAAAGAGAACTTTTAAAAAATAAAGATATTTGTTTTTAAAGGGTTAGTTTGAAAGAATAGAGGCAAGTTATTAAAGAAAGAGAGATTTTTGGTGAGGTTTAGTAAGGAGAGGTGTTTTTAAAGGACTAGTTTGGTATGTTATTAAAGAATAAAAATTTTTGAGATAAATGTAAAAGGTGTATTAAATATAAGGGTAGATTAAGAAAAGAGCATTTAAAAAGAGTTAAATAAAAGAGAAACATAAAGGAAACTGTTTAGTAAGCACATGGTAAAAATATAAAGGTTGGTTAAGAAAGAAACATTTAAAATGTTAAATATAAGGGTAGGTTAAGAAAAAAGCATTTCAAAACATTAAATAATATTGAAAAAATAGGTTAAAAAAGAACACACATGGCACAAAAGGGAATTTACTAAAGCAGAGACTGTTTAAGTAAGCACATGGTAAAAAATATAAAGGGAGGTTAATAGAAAAGCATTTAAACTATTAAATACAAGGATAGGTTAAGAAAAGAGCATTTTAAAAGAGTTAAATAAAAGAGAAACATATAAAGATAGGTTAAGAGAGAGAACAGGGCAATAAAAGAGAAAAAAAAAGCCCCTTTGTAAAGGGCAAAGATAGACAGCACGTGGTTGAGTCAGAGAGAGAGAGAGATCTTATCCTTCCAACTTGTTCCTGGGGAAAGAGGCAACCTCCCAGGTTTACAGCCCCTCAGGCTAGTTATCTCCACCTTTGGATCGGACCAATTAGATGCTGTTCTACAGCTGCGTCATAGAATACATTTTCCAATCCTATAGTCCCAAGATTTTTAAATAAGAGCCATTTCTCTGCCCTCCCCCCCCCTTAACTGCCACCTTCTTATCTAAAAAAAACAGACCCCTAGCATCTTTCCCACCATGTCGCCCTTTTATATAGGGGCTTTAATAAAGGTTACAACCATAAGCCCTTAGTAACAAACATTTTTAAAAAGTTTTCCCCTGTGTTTTAGACTAACATTAGTTATTTTTTTAGTGAGGATAATTTGAAGCTGCAGCAAAGCCCCTGTTAGCAAAAACAGCGTCTGTGAGTCAGTGGATCAGAAATAAGAAGGCTGCTTATTCCCCCACTTTTTAACAAATAGAGGTGAAAGTTATATTAAGTTTTGTAAAAGAATAAACACTTTAAAAGACAAACCTATATGAAGACACATCCCTTTATTTACAAGTGTGTTTCAATAAGATAGAGCATGCAGAAACACCACAGGTTTAAAACCACAGGTCCTTAGTAACAGACAGCTTATATTCCCCTTATTTTGTAAACCAGTGGATCAGAGAGGAGATTGTTTCTTCCCACACTTCTTAACAAATAGAGGTGAAAGTTATATTAAGTTTTGTAAAGGAATAAACACTTTAAAAGACAAGCCTATATGAAGATACATCCCTTCATTTAGCACTTTTGCATATGTTTTAATAAAAAGCGAGCATGCAGAAACATCGCAGGGTTAAAAACACAGAGAAGCTGTTTATAAAAGTAAGTTATAGTGATAAAAAAGTTTTCCCTTATGTTTTAGGCTAACATTGGTCATCTTTTAGTAAGGAGAATTTGAAGCAGCATGCTTTTTCAGCAAAGCCACTGTTAGCAAAAACAGAGTCTGTGAGTCAGTGGATCAGAGATAAGAAGGCTGCTTCTTCGCCTGCTTTTCAACAAATACAAGTGAAAGTTATATTAAGTTCTGTAAAGGAATAATCACTTGAAAAGACAAACCTGTATGAAGAAAGAGCCCTTTATTTAGCACTTTTGCATGTGTTTTAATAAAAAATGAGCATGCAGAAACAACCCAGGGTTAAACCCACAAACCCTTACTAACAAAAAGTTTTTAAAAGCTTTTCCCTATGCTTTTAGTGAGGACAATTTGAAGCTGCAGCAAAAAACAGCATCTGTGAGTCTGTGGGTCAGAGATAAGAAGGCTGCTTCTTTGCCTGCTTTTCAATAAATACAAGTGAAAGTTTGATTAAGTTTTGTAAAGGAATAAACACTTTAAAAGACAAACCTGTATGAAGACACCTCCCTTTATTTAAGATTTTTACAGGTGTGTTTCAATAAAATAGAGCATGCAGAAACACCCCAGGTTTAAAACCACAGGTCCTTAGTAACAGCCAGTTTATATTCCCTTTATTCTGTAAACCAGTGGATCAAAGAGAAGTTTGTTTCTTCCCCAACTTTTTAATAAATACAAGTGAAAGTTATATTAAGTTTTGTAAAGGATTAAACACTTTAAAAGACAAGCCTATACGAAGACAGAGCCCTTCATTTAACATTTTTACATGTGTTTCAATTAAAAAAAGAGCATGCAGAAACACCCCAGAGTGAAAACCACAGAACCTTAACAACAGCTAGTTTATATTCCCCTTATTCTGTAATCCAGTGGATCAGAGAGAAGTTTATTTCCCTCCCCACTTTTTAACAAATCAATGTGAAAGTTATATTAAGCTTTCATTTTTTTAGGACTTTTAGATTTAAGTATGAATTTTTCTGTTGCATTATTAGAATGTCTTTGTTTTTAAATGTTTGCAACTCATGTGCTGAGACAAGCCCCTGTGTTTGTTTTGGGTCCATAGATTTTATTAAAATAATACATTACAGACTGGAGCCATAGCTTTCTCTACATTTTAAAAACAGATAAGACTAAGTAGGCTAGCCAGTGATCCATGCACTATAGTCTGTCTTAGCAATGCTCTGGGGGTCACCCTTTCAGTTTGCTTGTTTTTTCACACAGACTTCTTTCCTAACTTTTTAAACACTATTAAAGTTTTAATAAATAGTGAGAGTGCATTGAAAGACACTTTGTGAAAGTTATAACAAGTATTTTATTCCATTTACTGATTGTAAAAGACAAAAACCGTCGCTTTGTGACTGCATGAAGCTCAGAGATAGCCTATCTGAAGAACACCCCACCCCTTGACTTTCCCCCCATACTTTTAACACTTGCTAAACATGCAATGTTTCATTATATAAAGGTTTTTTTAATATTTAACATGAAAATAAAGTTTTTTTTTAACATGAAAATACAGCATTGACTGAGATGTAACATAACATGATCTTTTTTAAGGATATTCTGTATGCAGTGAGGCCTATTTGAAGCATTATGTTTGTTTAAAAGTTTAACATGAAAAAGCAGTACTGACTGAGCTGTAACAAAGCAAAGTCACTCTTAGAGATATTTTGTAGAAGTTTAGTGAACTAAAAAGGCTTAAGATACTAGCCTATCCTTTTACAAATAGTGTTTTTAAAGTACCAAAACAGCAACTGGGTAAGAATATGAAAACTGGCAATTGAGGGGAGTTTATATATGTGTTTTAATTAACAAAAAAATTAACAAGACTGTTTTTTAAAGTTTGGATTTATACAAAAAAAACAAGAAAAAATTAGCTTATGTAAAAAAAGTTAGCTGTTTTTTTTTTTTTTACGAGATAAGGAGTCTGCCCCACCCCCACACCTTCCTATTTCCCCCCGCCCCCTTTATTCTTTTCTAATGTTTTTTAAAATCTAAAACCGAGGACAAACAATTTTTTAAAAAAGCCACAGTCACAGAGTTCAGGCCATGGGGGTAAGAAAGCTGTCCTGAGTTTTAGGGGGAATGTTGATAACTCTTTTAGTGAAACAGTTTTGTAGGCAGCCATTCTGTGTTAGTTGTTATGCTTTAGCACAGGCAAGCGTTTGTCACAGAAGCCCTTTCCCACTTTGTGAGATATTATCTCCCGCATCCTACGGCCTATCAGAAATATTAACAAAAACAAACTTAAAGATACTTTGTAGCAATGCCTGCAAAGCAACAATTACAATTTTATTGATCATTATCTTGTCTAAGCCCCTAGAGAATATATTTTTGTTTTGTTTTTATAAAACACTTTTATGCAAACTGTAACCCTAGATGATGTACAGCATTAAATAATATGAAACAGTAGACGAGAGACCTGAGACATTGTTAAAATCAGAGGGGTCATTGTTAAGTCCTAATGCAGAGGGCCTGGGGTGGAAAATGAAAAAGTACAGCCAAAGTGGAAGATGGTATGATTTAAGAGGGGTTCTGGGGCTGCTTTGCAATGGTCCAGATGCCCCAACAGCCTATATCCCTCATGCACAAGCATCGGGGTGGGTGGGCCTTTGTTAGAGGAACAGGCCACTCATATATCTCCTGTTGTTGTTGACAAACTGTAACCTAACTGCACGTATACTATGGGGCAACTTCAGGTCCCAGAGCAGCGACCATATAACATCTCTTCATGAGAGGCGTGACTGCCGGTGTTGGCCAGTGATGATCAACAGCTAGGCTATCTCTGAGCTTCATGCAGACTCCTTATCTCTGGTAAAAAAAAAAAAAAAAAAAAAACAGCTAAATTTTTTTACATAAGCTAATTTTTTCTTGTGTTTTTTTTGTATAAATCCAAATTTTAAAAAAACAGTCTTGTTAATTTTTTTGTTAATTAAAACACATATGTAAACTCCCCTCAATTGCCAGTTTTCATATTCTTACCCAGTTGCTGTTTTGGTACTTTAAAAACATTACTTTTACATTATACATAATTAAGACATTTTAAGTTGCCTATGAGTCTTCTTTTTTATTCAGTTTTATTTTCTGAAACAAATGTATAGCCTTCTGTCCTAAAATGTCTTTGAGTTGTTTCTTGTATTTTGGATTCCAAGAAAAAGAGACCTGGGGCTACACACAGTGAATAAACATAGTTGAAAAAAATTCTTAAGGCATGTCAGTGCAGTAGATTGCACAAATGTACATCTGTATCTAATTATTAAAAGCATAATAATAATAATAATAATAGTAATAATAAATCTGAGATTGCAGAGCCCTTGACCCTGTAAGAATTATTACTGTTAGAACATACACCTGTATGCCGATATAACGCGACCCGATATAACATGAATTCGGAAATAACGCGGTAAAGCAATGCTCCAGGGGAGCGGGGAGGGCGGGAGCTACAAGCAAGTTCGATATAACGCGGTTTCACCTATGATGCAGTAAGATTTTTTGGCTCCCGAGGACAGCGTTATATCAGGGTAAAATCACTATTTTCTCCCTTCCAAATCAAACACTGATTTCTGCAGTGAAAAAAAACCTGCCAATCAGGAAAAATGTCAAATGTTAAGAGGGAAAAATTGAAGTTCTTCGTTGATAAAAGAATTAGCATCAATAGATCATTACTATCATTACAATAATTGTTCTATATTAACCTTACTTCTCTTTAATCGCCTCTCAAACGTTACTTCTTCAGAAGGCAGCCCTGATTTATTAAGCTGAAGTATCTCTGGCAGTTTGCACAGCACCTAAAACGCTGCATATACACAGTCACACGCTGTGTGGACTTGTAGAGCCATAAGGTAGCGCAGCTAAACTTTTTGTTTCTTTCTAGGAGAATTGGTGAAGTTCACAGCACCCGGAACTTTAAGGAGAAGGAGATTTGAACCCCGTCCCTATCAGTGCCGGGAAAGGCTGGAGCAAGGTTCTAAAAACTTGAACGTGGCTGGATCTTTGCTGCTGTCCAGCAGCTACTGTCTGCTGAGACCGGGCTAGGAGGAGCAGCAGCCCCACCACCCACGCGGGCCAAACACTGTTTGGATCTCTTGCAATCAGTCTGAGCGTTCACAGGCAGAGCGATTCTCAGCCAAGGCAAGCGAGTTCCCGCCGGGAAGGGCTGCATTGCCTTGCGTCAGCTGGCAAAAGGGCTGCGAGGGACAAACACCCAGACACAGCTACCCTTTGTTCTGTTCCCCTCCCCGCCGCATGCTCCCAAAACGCAGCACGAGCACCGCTGGGACCCGCCACCCACAAGGCGGGTTCAGCCAAAGCAGCCCCGGGAAGGAGCAGGACGATGCGGAGCCAAAGGCAGACAAGCGGGTTAGATTTGCAGTGGAAGGTGCATGCCGCAGGGCAGGACAGTTCCATTGGAATGCGGCAGACTGTTCCCCCTTCTCACGTGGCTAGTGGTGTCGTCCAGACCGGATAGCGGAAGGAAGCGTCTGCGCAGAAAGAGCAGAGCTCTGCATGTGGCGGGTTTGCGCACGCGCACAGGTGGTCGCGTCACTCGTTGCGTACTAGTGAACTGCCAAGTTTTGCTACCGTGTTTTTCTCTCCCGCTGTCGGCTCATCCGTTGGTGTCTGGCCCCCGCGGCTCGTGCACCTGACACAGGACCATGGCGGACCCACGCCTCAGGCAGATCAAAATTAAGACGGGCGTGGTGAGGCGGTGAGTCCCCGGCTGCGGCCTCCCCACCCGTCGCGGGGCTGCGGGTGGGGCCGGCCCGGACCCCGCTCGGCGGCCGTTATGCCTGGTGCTGTGTAGCCGTTAAGGGTGGGACCCGAAAGAAGGCCTGGACGGCGGCCCGGGGGCTCGAGGCCTGGCTCTGCCTCTGGGCTGCGTGGGGTGGGGAAAGCCCCTGGGCGTCTCATGTTGCCTTCCCGTAGGCTGGGAGTTATCCTTCATCCCGAGGGGATCGCGTTATTCGGGTTTGCTCAGCGCTCTGGCAGCCACAGTCGGGAAGTGCCACAGAGAGCAGCGTGGAGACACTGGGTGGGTGAGGTAATGTCTTCTGTTGGACCAGCTTCAGGTCATCTGCAGAGGGGCTGTGTGTGGCTGGACAGCTCGTCTCTCACCCACACTAAACGGTATTACCTCACCCACCGTGTCTCTTTAATGTCTTGGGACCAACCCTGTAGACTAACTAGTTACTTCTCGCTTTACCAAAGAGAATTTGTAAGGTGCGTTTTGGGGACAAATACAGTTCTGGTCCATCTGTAATGCAAGACTGAACAGTTTCTAACTGTATGGGCTGCCATATTGTACCTGGATCCCCACTGCGGCTGAGTATAACCAAGCTAGGAAGTTCTGTAACAATTGAGGTTTATCATTGTAGCTAATAGCCACTAAACCATTATGTTCTTGTGCATAACAGGATCAAAACTTATTAACAACCAGCATTCCTCGGTTTCCCTGAGTTGTAAATCATGTGTTCTTGTTTTTTGTCTTGTGTTGCTCTTGTTGTTAAGAGGCCTGCTACAAAACTACCTTGTTAGGTAGCATAGAGATAAGTCTTACTATGTGATTATAGCATACTTCTCAGACACAAAAAATCTTGTCCCTGCTATTCAGGGGAATCATGCCAGAATTTTATTAGCAACAAAAGTATTTAAAGATGTTTGTAACTAGCATGGTTCCAATTCCAGTATGGACACCCAAAACTAATGTTAAATTTAACACTCTTATCTCCCAATATATTCTAAATCTTGTAACCTCAACATTTACAAAGTTATCTAGAGGATACAATTTGCTCCTCTTATTGTGTGTAGTTGGGAAGGGCTCTGATGTTAGAAGGCTTAAATATCTAGTCTCAATGGGACATATTAACGCCAGGTCCTGCAACAGTTGTGTTGACTTCCATGGGATAAGTATGGGGAAAACAGTCCATGGTACCCAAATGCTACGTGCTGTCAGATCAGGACCTTAAAGAGTCCAGTCCATTACAAGTGAAGTGATAGCTACTGTGAGTAGTTGCATTTAAGTCAGCAGGGGGCTTCTCAAAGTAGTAAGGATTATGACTAAAGGCATTTGCAGGATTGGGCTTTAAGAGTAGAGTAATGGAATAGGCAAGGGTTTATATTAACATTTTAATATTAACTTTGGGTCTAAGTACAGCTTTTTGCTCAAAATATTGAGCAATTATTTGTGCCATGTATATGCTTTAAAACTTGAGTATGCACTCTTACACTCCTATCTTGTGTAATTATGTGTGGGGGGGGGAGTATAAACTGAACTTTTGCCTGCATAACTTTTTTTTCTTAAATTCAAGAAGGTTTTGTTAAATAGGGATCCAGAGCAGAATGCATTTTCTTGGTATGACAGATCATAACTGTAAGCATTGTGGATTGAGACGGCTTAGAGCTACTCAGAGAGCAGTGTTTTCTGTCAGTATTAGAATCAAAAATATCCTTCATCATGGGAAAGGAAAATTACTGAGGTTGAATTTTCAGTTTATATACACATTCCACAAACTAGTTGCTAGTTGTTTAGAAGTGTCTGTAAAAACCTGAAGCCTTAGAAAGCGTTGCAGAGTCTTGTAAAACACAACTACACTTCAGTATTTTGTGGAGGTTTCTCTAATCTAATGTGCTGCCTGGTGTCTTTTTTTAGCTTACTGTGCACACCATAGCTTTGAGAGAACCATATAGTAATACTTAGCAGTCTGATTCCACTTCAAATGATCAGAGTGTTTTATGGACATTGTCTAGCTAATCTTCATGAGTTATTTGAAAGGTAGGTAACTGTTATCTCAATTTTAAAGATGGGGAAACTGAGAGGTTTAAGTGACTTGATCAATACCACGGAGGCTGTCTGTAAAAGCTGAGATTAGAATTCAGGAGTATTTGCTCACAATTCTGTATTCAAACCACTAGGCACCATTGATACTTTTTAAAAATATGGGTGGTGCATAGGAACCTGTATATTGTTTATGTATCTGTGGAACTTCATGGAGGCCTTTTTTTTTTTTTTTTTAAACTCATTTTTGGATTATCCTATACTTGCAGGCCATGTGGGTATTCTTCTCTGAAGGGAAATTCCTGCTCTCCAGTCAAAATTGCAGCACACCTAATCTTCTAGAAAGAAAGAATTTGAGTTAATTTTACATTCAGTCTTTTCCCCCGAAAGATCAACGGGGAAGAAGATGGGAGGGCATGAGAATTGGATCCACTTAACTTCTGTTGGCAACATTCATTACAGTTAGAGTTTCTGCCTCCAAGACACACATGTAACTGGGTTATGATTTGGCTGATGAAACAAGAATAACAAGTTCCTTCAGCAAGCTGCTATGCCATAACCCATCTGGAGACTTTTGACTATTGCTGATGGTAGTTGCTGGGCTGGGAGAGCAATTCCCGACTAGGAATGGAGACCAGGTCTCCAATTTGGTATGGAATTGTTTAACATTTAATTAAGTTCAGCTTTAAAAGTTTTAGAATGATTGAACTGATATTTTCTCCTTCAACTGCCTGATTGCTGCTCTTCCAGTGCAGAATAAATGGCTTTTAAATACAGACCTGTTTGATGTTATCTGCAGGGCCAGTGGTGTTTGAATAGTTAAGGAATTTTTGATAGATACAGGTTTAGAAGGTTAGTTGGTACAGTCAGCAAAAATAGCTTGTGGGTTTGAATATATTGTGTACCTTGTGCTAATTCAGTCACACCACTCCATTAAAAATAATGGATCTTTCTAGAGGCAGGGCCCAGATAGTTGTGGCCACTTGAATGTATTACTACTCCTTCCCCTGCCACTTCATACTCAAGGTAATACCCTATGTAGGCCATGAAACCACTGAAAGCCACAATAACACATTTAGATGACCACAAATGTAGTTTTAACATACCAATTGTCAGTCTTTTCTTGCAACTTGTATGGGAAAGCTGATGATAATGCTGCCTCAAACATAATTTCTTCTAAGACTAGAACACTGAAATAAAGAAACCTCTGTTAACAAGTGAAAAATTGAGTATTTAAGTGTCTTAAAGTTTGGTGTATGGCATTGGTGTCCAACTTTTTCAGCCTGATGGCTAAGTATATTTTAAAAAAGATAAGGGCAACAATTGGTACTCTGGGGCAGATTCTCTGGCTTTTTCTGTTCCCATTGCAGTGCCCAGGCTACTTACTTTCTTGTCTTTTGTTTTTTAAACTACCCTTTGACTTGGCCTGCTCTATATTCTCCTCAGTGGTTGAGGTAGTTCATTGCTTCCCCAAAACTAGGAATGGAGATGAGTCGTTTACTGTATAGCAATATATCTGCTGCTATTTACTATGTAGCAAAGATCCTCTAATAATGGGGTATCCCCACTACTATGGGTCATGCAGTAACTTGAGTTTCTAGTTTTATATGAGAATGCAGTTTCGTGTGGCACTGGAGCCACTTTCCTTTCTAGACTGATTAAATTTTGTTATGCATTAACGGAAGAAACTTGCAATGGGATTGGGGAGAAATGCTGAATCCTTCATGTCTCAGGGTGCATTTGATAACAGGTCAAGCTGTTGTCAGTCACCTTCTCTTACTTGTAGGTCATACAAAAACTAGGATTTGGTAATCATAAATGGTTAGACATACTAGATTGTGGCTACTTCCTAACCAAGTAATGCTTCTGTTTAGCTAACCTAAAAGGTTGCTTAATCACTTTAAAGCCACACCATTCTCAATAAATCCATGCTCAAACTACCTGCTGCAGAGTGAGTGAATTAGTTGATTAAAAAAACTTTCTTAAATATCTTATATCCATTTCAGATTGGTAATGGTTTTAAAAACTACTGTGAACAAAGTATGTTAAGGGCATGCGAAAATAGCACTGACATTTGCCCATAGTTTCTTTCTGATTAAATGAAAGTGACATCAGTAGATTAGAATGAGACTAAGACAATTCACATTGCAATTGTGTTAGTTTAACTTTAACAATCTTTTAACGCTCTTGTTTAAATGTAGCTGACATACCATAATTACAAATCTACAAGCCTTGATTATAGAATTTTACATCATGAACCTATGGGGAAAGTGTATTGATTTTTTTTTTTTTTTTTTGGTAAAGCAGCCCTTTTAGAAATCACCTTTCCAAAACTGTGGAATCTTCCCAAGTTTCTGCTTTTTGCCTGTAGCACTAACATATTTAAACTGTTTTATTTTTTCTGAGGCATCATCACCGTCGTAGCCAGCTTCTTGATTCAGTCCTGTTAATTCTTCCTTTATTTGTTTTAAATACACAATTATATTAACCTGGAAGTTACAATAAACTAATACTTTCTTTTAAAATGCAAACAGAAAATCATTAAAAAAATTATTTACTTAACTAGTTTAAACTAATTCAGGATTCTGTATTTCCCCTACAAGACTTTGTGATATATGTAGACTTCGATGTAATATATGGGGTGTTTCAGGGAATGCGGATTCTGCTCTCTTTTGATATTAGTGATAATGTCTATTAGTGACTAAATAACAAAAAACTTTACGTTAAGGCTTCATGTAGTCAAGGTATGTTAGTTAAAACAAAAGCATTTTAAAGTAGGAAATAAAATATGAAGGGATGGGAAATAAGACTATATGAATTGTCTATAAGTAAATTCACATGTATAAAATACGTATCTCTTAAATCAGCCTCAATATCCATGTCCAGACTATAGAACAAAAACCGTACATCCATCAAGCTTAAATCATTTACACTTCTAATACGGGTGTCAAATTTTCTCAGTTCCCCCCTCACCACCTAACCTTCAGTCAACCTCTAATTCACCCACTTATTACCAAAGGTACCAATATTTTTGCCTTATACCCTTAGTATACAGACTAGAGGCTCAAGTCTTCCTCTTCTCCTCTCTCCCCCCCCCCTCCCCCCCACTGAGTCAGTTTGAACATATGCCTGCTTTTTCTGAGATTCATTTTCATACTTTTTAAATGTATAGGGTTTTTTAAGTTTCAGGGAACACTAAGGCACATTTTTTAAAAAAAAGTTTTTTGTAAAGCAAAAGCATCCAGAAAGGGGGTGGGGGGGGATACCATTTATTTTATTTCCCCCCCTGGTTTATGATGTACAGTATAAAGTAGGCCTAAAAGCTGTGTAGGGTTTTCTTAAGGATTATGGTTTTCTTTCTTTGAACGATCAAGAATATCAGTTCTGGCTTTGTTGAAGGATTTGTTTTTTGAGGGGGTGCATGCAGATATGTGTCTCAGAAAATTAAATTGTCATAGCTTGTTGAATCTTTAACAAAAGTTTTTCTCCAAAATATTAATTAAATTACATATATGTTATTCGGCTTGTACTCTCTGGTCTGCAGAGATGTTATCATTTCACTATTTTTTCCAGTCATAAGTCAAGCTATGTAGTACCTGAATTTCTAATGTGGTTAAAAAAAGGGGGGGGGGGGAGATAATCTTTTAAAAACAAACACATTTCAGCCCTCCTTTCTGCATCATAAAGAAGTTTTTTTTTTTTTTTTTTTTTTTTTAAAGTACCCCTTTTGCAGTCATCTTTAACTTCAAGCTAACTAAAGGCAATTTTCTCATGTCTCTCTTTTAAAATATGGAGCCAGTGGGGTGCCTTAGTGCTTCACAGGGTCCTTGGTTTCCCCTGTAATTTGAAATTGAAGAGCTATGCATGACTACCTGCTCCCCGTAGCTCACTTAGTATTACTAGTGCACTAGCTCCTAGAAAGAAACTCAAGCCCCGTTGGGCTAGGCACTGTATAAAGAGAACAGAGATGGTCTTTGCCCTGAAGTGCTTATGATGTAAGTATATCTAAGCTCTTGCACTTTGTCAGATCTGATGGCCTCTGTGGGGTCTCTGATTTCCCCCCTCCCTCTTTCCTTGCCTTGCAGAATTTAGGAATATTTAGCAGATTTACCACTTTTCCTTACCCAGTGTAGTCTGTGTATATTTTTATATACATCTGTAAGGCTGCACTAACTGTTGAAAGCATGCATTGTTATTCCAAAAGATAAAGCCAATCTTTGTAAATGTCTTTATTTTTTTTATTCGCCTATGCATTGGATTGTAAAACTTGAAACGTTCTGTAAAAGAGTTTACTATAACCATTGAGCTGTCATAGTAGAGGGACTCATCTTCATTTAGCTCTGAAACACAATCTACTATTTGAACCACCTTCCCCTCTAAATGAAAGTTGCATTTCTTTGACAGTGCCCTCTAACATAAGCATACGGGTGTAAAACTTAAAATAAATAAATAAAAAATAAAAATAAAAAAAAATCCAAAACAAAACACTTCACTGCATACACTTCTCCAGAGAATGAGAGAACAAACACATGGTAAATGTTACTCACATTGCTTAATACACTATTGAAAGACACTCAGATGCTACAGTGATGAGTGTGCAGTATAAGAAATTATATGTCAGGGATGGTCTAGGTATACTTAAACCTCTCTCAGCGGGGGGTGTGGGGACTAAATAACCTTTTAAGGTCCTTTCCTGCCCTACTTTTGATTCTGTATGTGGGGCTGGTAGGTGTCTAATTAAAATTGCCCAACACTTCCCATTTAGAAAACCATGTTTTTAGAAGCCTATAACTTTGCCAATCTTTAAGTATTCGGGATGACATTTTCCATGCCAGATATCTGCCTCTGGCCTATATTTTAATATTTTGTTTTATTGAGACCTTCAGCCAAAATGGTTTAACCATTTCCAGGAACGAAGCTGGTGAAAAATATATTGTTTTGCCCATGTTTAAAAAAAAAAAAAAAAAAAAAAATCTGGTGATCTTTACTTTGGAAACCTCTAGCATTCCCATGCTTTAGAACAGGGACTTGAAAACTGTTGGCAGCATGGAGGAGGAAGCTGCCTGCTTTGAATGCAGAGGGGAGAAGAGCCAGACCAGTTGGAGTTGGGGGAGTAGATTGGGACAAGGAGCCTGGGGTTCAAGGAAGAGACTGGGATTGGAGGCCTGTGGGACAAGGGTGGGGGGAAGGGGAACTGGGTTGGGATGGAGGGTAAGATTAGGATTGGATGGGTACAATGAGGCTGGGAAAAGGAGTCAGGGATGGTGGTGGAAGACACAGCAGGATTGGACGAGGAGCCTAGCAAGGAAGATTGGGATGGTGAGCCAGTTCAGATGGGGGAAGTGGGTAGGAGGGATGGTGACTGGAGGCCACGGTGGGGAGAGAGGCATATCAGATGAGGAGCCACAAAGGGTGGGGGAAACGGACTGGGATGAAGAGCCAGGGATGGGGAAGAGACAGAACTAGGATAAGGACAGGTGGGAGGGGATGGGGAGAAGGTCGTGCTTGGGGCGGAGCAGGCAGAAGACTGCCCTCTAAAACCTGGATCTCACTGTTCCTGTGCTGTCAGAAAATATCTGTGAAATTCACTGGCAAAGTGTGTATTTTCCCTCTCGAGCGCTGGTCCACGCAGTGGCTGGCAACCTACTACTGCTATCAGTTAGTTCAAGTGGCAGAGACCTTTTATAGTGGATCCAAGGGTTCCAGCCTTGCTGATGTTCCATTTTGGGTGTCAGTATGCTATGATTATTTTTTTTTTCAGTTTGCTTTTTTTAAAAGTTTAGGAAATTACATACAAGAAAACAATTAAAATAACATTATTAAGGTTGCAGAGTTAAGTGTTCAGAAGTTATTAAATGCCAGTATTAAGGTTGACTGTGCAAATTTGGCCCCCTTGTGCCAATGCATTATTATAGTTTTTGATTACATGATCACATACAGTCTTTTCCACAAGACCCCTGCTTTGTTCAACACACAGGATGGGATGCTCTGGGATGAATCAGGATTGTGTTGTGGGAGCAGGCTGTTGTTTGTGGGACCCCCAATTCATTTGTTGCTGAAGGTGGAAAGTGGTTGGTGAATGAAGCAGAACACAAAGAATTGTGTAGCTGCTTACTAAGCAAGCACCATCCGTTCTGTGCACTGAATGAGAAAATAGTATGTAACTAAAAACCGTGTCATATTGCATGTGCAATAAAGGGGATGAATTAAGGTTGCACAGGGCCTTATTGATGCTGTTTTCTCCAAGTTACTTCCACTGTTCATTGTATACCCAGTGTACTCGGTGAAAGTCCTGTTGATCCAGTATATCCAAAACAGCTTCAGTAATTTTATCCTCTATATGATTTTTTTTTTTCATAGATGTTAAATTCCATCCCTATCATTGGTAGGGGACAATCCAAGCTATGTGGCTTAGTTTTCAAGCAACCACATTCTGTTTCATGTGTATTCAAAATGTGCTGGCAACCAAAACATTTGTTTTTTGAGATGGTAACTTGTACCTTGATTCTAATGTCTTTTAAAAGAATTGCATATCCTTTCAATGGTCAATCTGTTCATCATCAAAACTGAGGAAATCCTTGGGGGGGAAAAAAGAAGGGCATGAGATCTTCCGCAAGCTAGATGGGATCACTCAGCCCCGCCAGAGGAGTGTTTCCATCATTGTTCTATTTTTGGAGGCAACACTCTTCATTTGGCAACTTCCATCCTTCTTTCCAGAATACCCTCCCTTTCCAGCATCAGAAGACACAGGATAAAGGGAAGTATTTCAGATGCAGACCAATTCCAATATCCATTGCTTTACTCATCTTCTAGGCAAAAGATAAACTAGATCTGGTCTTCATTTTGCTTTCTTTCCTTTAGTCCATTTCCTTGCATCATGGGGTAGAATGATCATGGATCGTTGAATGCTAAGAGGCTGCTCAATTTGGCTGTCTGATCCCATTCCACTCCATGAAGCCAGCCAACCTCCCTTCCCCATTCCTTTTTGGGGATTCCTCTCAAATGATGCTACTTGTTGTAGATGTTCCCAGAAGCTGGGAATGGATCACTTGATGATTACCTGTTCTGTTCATTCCCTCTGAAGCACCCTGGCATTGGCCACTGTCGGAAAACAGGATACTGGGCTAGATGGACCATTGTTCTTATGTTTCTTCTGTGGGTTCAGAAATCCCTAGCATGAAGAGAGGTGGATCTTTTGCTAAGGGCACTGCACAATTTGGGTGTCGGGGAATCTTCATGTCCCCGTAGCCAGACAACTGGCTGATTTAAGCGCACATGGCAAGCCTTAGGGGAAATCCTGAAGATGTACTTTTTTCAGTGTGTGGGATAAACTGGAACAAATCTACTGTGATACCTGTCCAGAAAAATCCTTTATTGGTTCTGTCCTGAGCTCTACACGAGCCAAGGTTTTTCTTTCAGAGGAAAAATTTGTGGACTTTATGCTGAGCCAATGTTTGTCTGAAAATGAACTTGGGAAAACCAGTGATGATCTTGTTAGTACTGGTGAAGATTAGGAGTTACTGTCTCCTGAATATCTTTTTATACATTCTTAGTCTCCATCTAACCAGGATGTAACTGGTGGCCCTCTGTAATGAAATTATGTGAAATTTTTACTTGGATATTGATATGATTTCAAAATAGTGATTTATATTTTTTGAATTAATTTAATAGAGTTTTATGCATTGCTAGATAGGAATATTTAATATACTTTCATTCTTAAATTAGAAAATTCAAAATACTTGAATGATCACATTGAGAGTTTTTGAGTACAAGAGTCATTCTGGATCTGAATTTTTCTGTACCTCATTCAAGTTACAAATCGATTATCTGTCAGCCGTAGCAATCAGTTAATTGCTCTAGGTTCCTAAAGCATTGTTTTCTTTACTCCAGGGAATTTGACTTTTTTCTGAGCAGAAAGATTCTTCTGTATACCACAACATCTTTTATGTTGGTATTTAGGTTAGCTTGTATAAATATTTTAGGATTATAATTACACCGTATCTTGTGAAGATTACATTTTATGCTGTTTTATATCCTTTGTTTATAATGAACCTCTGGGAAATCAAAAATAAAATAGGAATGTGCACTGGCGTGCATCAAGTTCAGATTCATTTTCTGGAATTTCACTGCAAACAAGTGTTTTTCAAATCTGATTGTTAATTTTAGTAATATCTATGTTACAAGATGGTAATGTGAGTGGATATATTAAAATATGTGCTCTTTTCACTAGCCAACTAAATTGATTTGTGTGTCTCTGTGGGATTTGAGATCAGTAATTTCTAAGAATTCTATCATCTTTTTTTATTAGATTATTTGTAGTCTGTTTTGTTCTAGGTCTTTTTCAAATGTGAGCTGTGTAAATGTGTATCTCACAATGGGCTGACTGAATGTTGGTGAACTTCAAATGCTTGCATATCAAAAAAAGTAGCCTCTCACGATACAGAAAGGCTATTTTTTAGTTTGGTGTATTGGTACCTTTTTACCTAATTGTACGGTTTCATAATGGAAAATATAAAAAGGAGGGGATGGGCATTAGAAGTCTTTTTGGTAATTAGGGACTTTGGAAAGTAACTTCCTGCATTTGTACAAACGAGCTATATATTTTGGAGGGGAGTGTTTGGGGTTTTTTAAATATAGATGTCAGAAGGAATCTAAATTATTAGAACAGTAGTTGATCAAATATACAGAAGAACAAAGGGGATAAATGAAGATATAGTTGAAGAAAATTAGCTATATGTACTTGCTGTAAATTAGCTTAACATTACATCTTGACTCTTTTATGGAATGAATATATAGGAAAACATGAATTCTGTGTAAATACAAAGCAATTCACTGAAGAACATGGGAAAGAGGCATGTGCATTATGAATGTAAGTGGAAAACTAGATGTAAGATGGTTCAAGTACTGTAATACTGCAGGGGACAGATTCTTTTAAAGGGTTTTATTTGGAAAAGGAATTTCCTGTCTTTGAAAAACAGTGGAGTCGCATCATACACGCATTTAACTTACACAAATTCAACTATACGTGTGCAATGAGCGTATGCCCCGGAGCGCGCATGAGATGGGAGACATGAATCTGCTGTTCTCTCAATCAGTCTCAGTTCCTGAGTGCCTCTCATAGTGTGAGCATCTCGCCGCGCTGAGTGTGATTCTAGTTTTTAAAGATACGTATTTTTCGTACAACATGGCCCCTAAACGCAAGCCAACTACTTCATCTGGTGCTCAACCGAAGAAACAGCGATCCGTTCCAACACTAGAGGGAAAAACTGGCTGTGTTGGACTTATTGAGAGACGGTATGTCGGTCTCCAACGTGGCGCGTAAATATGGCTGCAACGAATCTAGCATCCGTGCCATCAAGATTCGAGAGAGAGAAATTCGTCAAGCCGTGACATCAAGTGCTTCAATAACTGCTAAGGTGATGAGCCAGGTGCATGATAAGATTTTAGCGAACACTGAAAAGGCATTAAACTTATGCCTGGAAGACATGAACTGTAAACATGTGCCTATCGATGGCAACACGTTGCGAGAAAAGGCTCTTAGCCTCTACGTGCTGTTCAAACCTCCTGCCAAAGAGGGACAGCCTTCTGATGAGAAGGAATTCAAAGCCAGCCAAGGTTGGCTTAACAGTTTTAGGAACCGCTTCAACCTCAGAAACATGCAGACTACTGGTGAAGCTGCATCTGCTGATGAAGAGGCAGCAAAAGCCTACCCCGAACAATTAAAGAAAATTATAGAAGGAAAGGGCTATCTTCTGGAACAAGTTTTTAATGCTGACGAGACTGGGCTCTTCTGGAAAAAAAATGCCCAACCGCACTTACATTTTGAAATCGGAAAGACAAGCCCCTGGCTTCAAAGCAGCTAAAGACCATGTGACTGTTAGAATCATAGAATATCAGGGTTGGAAGGGACCTCAGGAGGTCATCTAGTCCAACCCCCTGCTCAAAGCAGGACCAATCCTCGACTAAATCATCCCAGCCAGGGCTTTGTCAAGCCTGACCTTAAAAACTTCTAAGGAAGGTGATTCCACCACCTCCCTAGGTAACCCATTCCAATGCTTCACCACTCTCCTAGTGAAAAAGTTTTTGTTTTGTGGCAATGCGGCTGGGTTTGTTCTACAAGGCTGCAAATCCCCATGCCCTAAAAGGCAAAAACAAAAATCTCCTGCCTGTGTTTTGGCAATCAAATAAAAAGGCTTGGGTGACTGCAGTATTTATTTCAGTACCCTGAGGCACTCCGGTTTGCGCATAACGATGTTGAAGTCGTCTTTCTCTCCCCCACCCCCAATACCACCTCCATCCTCCAACCTCTCAACCAAGGCGTGATTCACAGTTTCAAGGCCACGTACCCGAGGCTTACGTTTTCATGGATACGTAGCACTATGGATGCTGATCCTAATCTTAATGTGATGGAGTGTTGGAAGTCCTTCAGCATTGCCGATTGCATCACTTACATTAAACAGGCAATGGATGCAGTGAAGCCTTAAACAGGCAATGCATGTTGGTGAAACCTATGGAAAGAATGTGTGAATGATTTTAAGGGTTTCCCGACCTTCGACAAAGAAGTTCAGGTGGCCAGGCAAGTGGGTGGTGATGGCTTCGTCGACATCCTTGAGGAAGAAATTGAAGAATTACTTGAGAGCCATAGAGAAACATTGACTAACAAAGAATTAGAGGAACTGACGACGAACAGGAAGAGCCAGCAAGTTGGAATCTTCATAAATTTGCTGAAGTGTTCCAAGCAGCGAAACACTTAAATGATTTAATTTCTGAATACGATCCCTCTATGGAACTGTTTTCCTTTTTTATTCTTTCATTCTTCCGTCTCTTTCTTAAATTAAAAATACAGTACTGTAAAATTATATTTTGTATATGGACTGTACTCTTTACTATATACTGTACATTACTGTATACATTATACATTTATACATATTATTGTACAGGGTTGTATACTGTACACAACCATGTATACTGTACTTTATGGGCAATTTAAGGGATTTTCAAGGGTAATTTTGACTATACGCGATTTTCACCTTACGTGCTGACTTTAGAACCTAACCCCCACGTAAGATGCGATTCCACTGTAATCTGGGAGAAACTAGTAAAACTTCACGTTATTAAGATGAAAACTTGAGAGAGATGAGAATAAACTAGCTTTAGTAACATGCTACATGTTGTTGGAATATTTTCATACTTTGTGTTCATCAACTAATCCAGAAGGAAGAACAGAATTCTCAATTAATAGTTTTTTTTTAAAAAAGGCAAATAATAAAGGTAAACTCCAGTGATTAGTTGTATCTTAGTTGTTTACTAGGTGACTCTCAATGGTAGCTGGCATTTTTTCCGGATACTTTACTGGACTGTAATACCTGCTGGAATGTAGAATGATAAACAGTGCTGAGACCTCGGTGCCAATCACCTGAGTTAACTCTGCAGTGAAGACACCCACTTAGGGTAGCTACATTGCAATTAAATACCTGCGGCTGGCCTATGCCAGTTGACTCCAGCTCATGGGGTCAGGCTAAGGGGCTGTTTAATTGCAGTGTAGGCTTTCGGGCTCACGGACCGTGTGAGGGCTATGCCGTAGTTAAGCAACCTATTAGCCCAAGCCCCACGAACCCAAGTCAGCTGGCATGGGCCAGCTGTGGGTATCTAATTGCAGTGTAGACATACTCTTAGAGGTGGTCTCTCTAGGTCAGAATTGAGGAACTTGTGAATTGGGGAAGCTTGCACAGCTGCTGTCCTTGAATAAATGGAGATCTTTAGTTGCCAGTGTAGTCTGTCACTTTTAATGGGCACTAAACTACCTTGTTTTCTCACAGTGTGGCAACTGACACATATTAATGTTCTAAAACTGCCCTGTGAAACAAGGGTCAACATGTTTCTTATTTTTAATAGCTCTGCAATTAAAAATGACTTGCATACAACTTGCCCGTACCCAGAACACTATTACTTTATTTTTCGGAAATGTTGTTTTTAAAAGAGACTACATTGAAGTGATGCATCTCCTAGGTAGTAGACAGAAAAATGGGGAAAACAGATTCTGTCTTAGATAGATAGATAGATAGATAGATAAAGTAATGATTAACCAAGGGACTTTCTCACCTTACTCCTGAGGGCATTCTGCACCAAAAAATTTAAAAATTCTGTGCACAATATTTTAAAATTCTGCAAATTTTGTCAAATGTGGAGGCTCTAGCATGGCATTGGGGAGCACAGGCCACGGGCTGAATAGAGGTGGGAGATCACTGTGCAGCTGCTCCCTCCGCCCCCCCCAGACATGGACTCAGCGGTGAGGCTGCATCCAACCCGGACACAGCGCAAGGACCAGGCCTGCCCCAGAAACACCCCAGAGCTCTGTCCCTCCTTGCCAGGTGTGGGCAGGCAGGATCCAAGTGTAGAGAGGCTTAATGTGGGGGAGATCCAGGTGTGGGTTTAGAGGGTTCTGTGTGGGACAATCTGGGTGCGGGCGGTTCAGTGGGGGATCTGGGTGCGTGCGTGTGTGGGATCTGGATGCACAGGGGCTTGTTGTGGGGGGGATTCTCGGTGCAACGGTAATGGGACTCTGCAGGGGGGTCCAGGTGACAGTGGTTGGGGCTCAGTGGGAAAGGGGGTCTGGGTTTGCGGGGTTCAGTAGGCGGTCCAGATGTTGGGGGAGTTGGGCTCAGTTGGGTTGGGGATCCATGTGCAGCTGGTTGGGGCTTGGTGAGGTGGAGGTCTGGGTGTGGGTGGTTTGTTGGGGTGGGGCTCATTGGGAGGGTTCCAAGTGGGGGGAGGTGAGGCTTGGCTTAGGAGCGTCTGGGTATGAGGGGGTCTGGATGCACACAGGTTGGGTGGATGGGGGAGCATCTCCCTCTACATGGATCCCTCCCCCTGTAGCTGAGGAGCAATGGGTGCAGGAAGCGGGGGAGAGGAGTGTGCATAGCTTCCTTCAGTTGGGGGAGAAATCTGGGGGGGTGGGTCTGACCCAGCCCCGGATGCTGTGCCGGGGAAGAGGAAGTCCCCGTCCTCCCCAGCCGGGACTAGCAGCTGAGCCCGGCGCAGGATAGGAGCCACCAGCTGGGTGTTCCCCAGTGATTTACCTCTCCGCCCCACAGTGATTTACCTCTCTGCTGGCTGCTCTGAGCACCCAAAACATACTGCTGGGGAGGGTTGTGTGATTGCTGTTGTGGCTTCTGTTTGCTTCCCCGTCAAAGTAATTTTTCTGCGACGAAGCAAAGAAATCTGTGGGGGACATACATTCTGCGCATGTGTAGTGGTGCAGCATTCCCCTAGGAGTATCACCTATAAGGGAGCACAATGTTTGCAAGTGACTTAGATATACAGGATGTAAGTGTTCAACTATAAATTAGTTGAAGTTAGACTGTCACTGTTGATTTATATTTTTTTATATTTATAAAGAAATGTAGTGATGGCCCATATGGCCTTTAATGTTCCTCTTAGGGTGGATGTGAGATGTCTCTTTAAACTTCTGTTAGTCTCACAGCAACATATTTGTGACTGAAATTAATAATACATAAATGGAATTTCCACCAATTTGAGTGTTAAATCCATATATTGTATAGTATATCAAAGAACTAATAGCACTATCAATAAAAATGATCTTGTAATAAAATTCTTGCAATTTGAAATGGTCTCTAACAGTCAGTCTCTTGTTCTTTGAAAGACTTTTGTTGAAAATCTGGCCTCTTCAGACACAGTACTAATGTGCATGGTCTGTTTTCAATCTCTGATGGCTTTAAGATGTTCTCAAAGTGTACATTCTCAATGCAGTTTGGTTTGGTGACAGGTCATGGGCTTCTCATTCTCCATGTAACTTGCATCAAGTCTACCAGTCACTTAGTTTGTTCTGCCCTTAGACTATCTAATCACTGTTCCAATGAGATCAGCTTTAGAGAAGAGACAATATTAGCTTTCTACATTAGGCAGTATTTTAAACACAAACACCATAAACAATGGACTCTGGCATATGTGCAGAAAACACAAAACTCTGTCTCCATAATTCCAACATCAATTCATTGATCTCCTTTCTGTTCTTAATTTCATCCGTATCTACACACACTCTGAGAAGGAGTTAATATATGTCCAGTAGTGGACTCAGATGCGTTTCACTGACCATAGATATGTTTCGCTGTTGTTTTTTAAATCAATAATTCAAGTTAAGGAAGGGCTCTTATATTTTCCAACTCTAAGTCAAAAACACGGAGACCTGGGAGAAGGGTCAGAATCTTGGGGGAGCATGGGCTGTTATAGCAGGGATAAAGGAGAGACAAGACACAACTGGGTGGGGGAATCAAATCGGTATCTTAGATGTCTATACTAATGCGAGAAGTATGGGGAATAAGCAGGAAGAACTCGAAATGCTAGTAAATAAATACAACTATGATATAGTTGGCATCACAGAGACTTGGTGGGATAATACGCATGACTGGAATATTGGTATTTAAGGATACAGCTTGCTCAGGAAGGACAGACGGGGAAAAAAGGGAGGCGGTGTTGCCTTATATATTAAAAATGTATATACCTGAACTGAGATTGAGATAGAAATAAGAGACAGACTTGTTGAAAGTGTCTGGGTAAGGATAAAAGGGGTAAAAAACAAGGGTGATGTCATGGTAGGGGTCTACTACAGACCACCAAACCAGGAAGAAGAGGTGGATGAGGCTTTTTTTTTTTTTTAAGACGGCTAATAAAATCATCCAAAGCACAGGACTTGGTGATGATGGGGGACTTCAACTACCCAGACATCTGTTGGGAAAATAACATAGCAGGGATCAGATTATCCAACAAGTTAGTGGAATGTATTGGAGACTTTTTTTATTTCAGAAGGTGGAGAAAGCTACTAGGGGGGAGGTTGTTCTAGGTTTGATTTTGACAAATAGGGAGGAACTGGTTGAGAATTTGAAAGTGGAAGGCAACTTGGGTGAAAGTGATCATGAAAATGGTAGAGTTCATGATTCTAAGGGATGGTAGGAGGGAGAACAGCACAATAAAGACAATGGATTTCAAGAAGGCAGACTTTAGCAAACTCAGGGTGTTGGTAGGTAAAATCCCATGGGAAGCAAGTCTAAGGGGAAAAACAATTGAAGACAGTTGGCAGTTTTTCAAAGAGACATTATTAAGGGCACAAGAGCAAACTATCCCACTGTGTAGCAAAGATAGGAAGTATGGTAAGAGACCACACTGGCTTAACCAGGAGATCGTCAATGATTTAAAACTCAAAAAAGAGTCCTACAAAAAGTGGAAACTTGGTCAAATTACAAAGGATGAATATAAACAAATAACACAAATATGTAGGGACAAAATTAGAAAAGCCAAGGCGCAAAACGAGATCAAACTAGCTCGGGACATAAAAGGAAACAAGAAAACATTCTACAAATACATTAGAAGCAAGAAGAAGACCAAGGATAGAGTAGGCCCGTTATTCAAGGAGGGGGGAAAGACAATAACAGAAAATGTGGACATGGCAGAGGTGCTTAATGACTTCTTTGTTTCGATTTTCACCAAGAAGGTTGGTGGCAATTGGACATCTAACATAGTGAATGCCAGTGAAAATAAGATAGGATCGGAGTCTAAAATAGGGAAAGAACAAGGCAAAAATTACTTAGACAAGTTAGATATCTTCAAATCACCAGGGCCTGATGAAATGCATCCTAGAATACTCAAGGAGCTGACTGAGGAGATATCTGAGCCATTAGCAATTATCTTTGAAAAGTCATGGAAGATGGGAGACATTCCAGAAGGCTAGAAAAGGGCAAATATACTGCCCATCTTTAAAAAGGGAAATAAGGAGAACCCAGGGAATTACAGACCAGTCAGCTTAACTTCAGTACCTGGAAAGATAATGGAGCAAATAATTAAGCAATCAAATTGTAAACACCTAGAAGATAATAAGGTGATAAGTAAACAGTCAGCATGGATTTGTCAAGAACAAATCATGTCAAACCAACCTGAGAGCTTTCTTTGGCAGGGTAACAAGCCTTCTGGATGGGGGGGAAGTGGTAAATGTGATTTATCTTGAGTTTAGTAAGGCTTTTGATACTGTCTCGCATGACCTTATAAACAAACTAGGGAAATACAACCTAGATAGAGCTACTAAAAGGTGGGTGCATAACTACTCTCTGGGAACAATTTTACAACCAATTATCAGTGGTTCACAGTCATGCTGGAAGGGCATAATGAGTGGGGTCCCGCAGGGGTTGGTTCTGGGTCCGGTTCTGTTTAATATCTTCAATTATTTAGATAATAGCATAGAGAGTACACGTATAAAGTTTGCAGACGATACCAAGCTGGGAGGGGTTGCAAGTGCTTTGGAAGATAGGATTAAAATTCAAAATGATCTGGACAAACTGGAGAAATGGTCTGAAGTAAATAGGATGAAATTCAATAAGAACAAATGCAAAGTACTCCACTTAGGAAGGAACAATCAGTTGCACACATACAAAATGGGAAATGACTGCCTAGGAAGGAGTACTGCGGAAAGGGATCTGTGGGTCATAATGGTTCACAAACTAAATGACTCAACAGTGTAAGGCTGTTGCAAAAAAAGCAAACATCATTCTGGGATGTATTAGTAGGAGTATTGTAAGCAAGCCACGAGAAGTAATTCTTCCATTCTACCCTGTGTTGATTAGGCCTCAACTGGAGTATTGTGTCCAGTTCTGGGTGCCACATTTCAGGAAAGATGTGGACAAATAGGAGAGAGTCCAGAGAAGAGCAGCAAAAATGATTAAAGGTCTAGAAGGACGAGGGAGAAAATTTGTTGTTCTTAACGTCTGAGGATAGGACAAGAAGCAATGGGCTTAAATTGCAGCAAGGGTGGTTTAGGTTGGAGATTAGGAAAAACTTCGTAACTGTCAGAGTGGTTAAACACTGGAATAAATTGCCTAGGGAGGTTGTGGAATCTCCATCATTGGGGATTTTTAAGAGCAGGTTGGACAAACACCAGTCAGGGATGGTCTAGATAATACTTAGTCCTGCCTTGAGTGCAGGGGACTGGACTAGATGACCTCTCGAGGTCCCTTCCAGTTCTTACGATTCTATGAAATATTTGTACAATAGAAATAATTCTGACTTTAACCTATAATTTTTTTTTCTGTTTTAATAATGGTTACCATATAGATATTTCTACTTCTGTGGTAACTAAAATAGGAATGGAACTTGGAGAAATTGATTAAATGCAAATAAATGTGAATGATACACCATTTAATTAATGAATCACTGACAATTATTTTTTGAAAACTATGGGAAATTGGGAATGGTAAATGTGCTATTGATTCCAAGCCTACCCCCCCAGAAATAGTGTGGTGGTGGGGTGGGGGAAGTAAA
Source organism: Emys orbicularis (assembly GCF_028017835.1). Taxonomy (NCBI): domain Eukaryota; kingdom Metazoa; phylum Chordata; order Testudines; family Emydidae; genus Emys; species Emys orbicularis. The sequence continues at coordinate 45,640,393 of NC_088688.1, forward strand.
CCTGGCAATTACTGTATATTGTCTTATGCTGATACCAAGAACTAATACTAACTTGGTAAACATATAGAGAATGACAGAACTGTGAACAACACATACTAGAGGATTATAAAGAACAAATCATGCCAGACAAGTCTGATAATTTTTGTTGATAGAATTTCAGAATTACTGGACAAATGGAATTCAATAGACATAAAATACCTGAATTTGATAAAGAATTTAAATAGCATCTCAATCTTATTTGAATTTTTCAAATTGACTTGGATATGAGCATTGTTGTGGTTTAAAATCTGGTTGAAAAATCTGTTTTAAATGATAAGCATTGGGTTGGGAGGCATTGTACACTGGGTGCTGCAGAGAGTGGTGTTGTACATTGTCATTTAAAATCTTGAACAACCTATTAAGTTATTAAATTTGGAGATTTTGTAAATGCTTGTGAGACCAAAGAAATAATACAAAGGCATCTCAAAGTCTGGAAGTTTTGGGCAAGCAAACATGAGTGAGATGGAAATATGCAAGTGGGGAAAATAATTTGCAACACAAAGTATTCAGTGCAGGAGAGATGCTTGGAAAGCAGGAATACTGAAAGAGATCCTGGGGGTGATTGCAGATTGGTGGCTAATAAAATGTTTGCTGTGGGATATGGCAACATAGATAAGGAATGGGATTTTTGGGCAGCATTGTGTCATGACCCAGAGAGGGGACAGCCTTTTTCTGTACATCACATTGAGATTGTTTCTAGAATTCTGTGTTTAGTTTTGATAATCTCAGTACCTGGAAAAGTTAATAAACTTGAGTGGAATTGAGAAAAGAAAAACATATTAAGGAGCTAGAAGATTTGGCTTATTAAGCAATATTAAAGGAGGAAAGCCAAAATTTTCAAATTTTGGCTAAAGTTAGGCATCTAAATAATCATGACCTGCTTTTCAAAGATGTTGAGCACCCATAGCTCCCAATAAATACCATTGAAATTACTTAGATTGTAAGCTCATTGGAGCAGGAGCCATCTTTGTTCTGTGTTTTTACAGAATCTAGCATAGTGGGGATCTGGTCCGCACCTAGGCACTACAGAAATACAAACAATTAAGTGTAACAGACACCATTGGTTTCCTATACAAGTTTTGATAGTCTCAGTTGAAACTATACAGTGTAGCAGGCTTGCTATTATCTCTAATGAAGCAGGACTTTCCTAAAACATTCTACTCAGATCGAGAGGAATTTCTTCCTGTAAGAAAGCCATTCAGTTTTTTGTAGTTGCTGAACTTGGCTCAACCTTCAATAGGAACAGAGGATTTTGAAAGGCAGACTCATCTCTGCAAATGTTTGTGAGGACTCAAACTTCTTCCTAGAATTAATGTGGAAAATTTCTCCTCTAGGATTAGATCCTTGGAGGAAGAAATGGAGTTCTTACATTTTTCCCAAATAGACATTTTGGAATGATCCTTTGAGATCTTACCAGTAATAATGGTCAGCCTGGAAATAGCCATCTAATTATATTTGTTCACTGATTGGCATGATTCACCTTTAGCCAACCATTGCACTAAAGCTTACTTTGATTTGCCATCTTTAGAGAATATTGTAAATTCAGATGTCTTGCCAAAATAATGGTGGCATTAACAGCAGACTTGCTTCTAAAAGGGAACGCTAAACTTGCAGCCCTTTCTGTACCACAGTATGCGTGAACCAAATTAGAAACTGCAGGCCAGATAGCATTTGGACATTGAGACTTCAAAACCCATGAATTGAATATAACGAATAAAAACTTTTTGATTTTCCCCCTAGAAACTTCAGTGCTTAGGTTCTTTTGTTGTCCTATTGGCCAAAAACCGCATAGAAAAGGGTTGTGGGGGTTTTGTCCCCTTCCCCCCCCCCCCCCCAAGTCACTCCAGCAACCTGAAGATGGTTCAGGAATGTCAGATTGGTGGTGGTCAGAACACATTTGTACATAAGACTCTTGTTCTTGGACTCATCATGCACTATTTCACAAGATCATGTAATTATACAAAGGAAGGCTCCTCCAGCCCACAGAGAGACAAGTGCACATGAGAGGGGATAATAAAAATTAAGCTACTCCCTTCCTTTTGACTAGTCATTTTACTCCACTTTCAAAACCAACAATCAGATTATTGGCCCCTCTTAAATCTACTGCCCTGTGGCACTCAATCCTGTTCTCTTTTTACAGCATACAGACACTCTATCAGAATAGCATAAGATCAGAAAAGAATCTTCAGTGAGAGACTTCTGGATTTTTTAAGGAGGTACTTCAACACTGTTTTGCTCATTGGGCTGGTGAGATCTTGGCCTGATCAGGAGAGTATCCTCAACAGTCTTCCTGAAATAGTATTTTACAACTTCTATTAGGAATAGCAAAAAGAAAATGCATGTAGCCTTAATGTTAGACAAGCATTTCATATATGCCTGAGGAGATGAGTGAGTTTGGGGATTTGTTCACTGTATTTGGGTCCTATGTGATGAATAGCAACTTACTATTCCTCATTACTTAAGTGGTTTTGGGAGGATTTCAGAATGGTCTCTTTGTTAATGCTGGAATTGCTTGAAATTGGTTCGTCCCTATCTACTGCTTGTGTGGAAAGTGGCTAAATGACATTAAATTAAAAGAAGTTTGACAGCTTCTTGATCTTTCAGACTTTCTTCAAAGCCTAATACAGACTTTGTGACCCTAAGCAGCTAATGACTTCTGCAGGTGCAAGTTCATGGATAATCATTTTGTGTCCCTCCCTGTTTTGTCTTTGCCTTTTTGAAAATCAGGTGTGTCCAAACTATTACCAAAACATTAGCAATGTACCCTTTCTTTATTCTTTTTGTTGTAACTTCTCTTGCCAGTTCATATTCCCCTTCAGATGTTTCTAGTTCTCAAACTTGTCATGAATATTCTGTATTCTTAAGTTTATTGACTACTGCTTGGAGAGATAATGTAGCTCTTTTGTCTGGCAAGTATCCTTTTCTAAAGCAGTGGCTCTCAACATATTAATCATTGTGGGCTTCAGGTTGAAAACCACAGGAACCCCCACTAACACCATTATGCCTAGTGCCCCTAGCCCAGAGACCCCTCCACAGAGTGGGGCCAGGAGTGGAGCCACGACCTGACCCTGCTGTCAACCCTGACCCAACCCCTGCTGTGTGGGGCCGGGCAGTAGCCAGACCCTGTTGTGTGGAGGCCAGGCGGCGGCAGCCCCCCACCCTGAAGCCGGACCCTGTTGTGCAGGGCTGGGTGCCAGCCCCGACCTGACCCCGCTGCCAACCCTGACTCCGACCCCCACTGTGCAGGGCCGGGCAGAAGCCCTGGCCCCAGAGGTTGCCGTGTGGGGGGACTGGGCGGCAGCCCTGACCCCGGACCTTGCCATGTGTGGGGGAGGGGGTGGGCGGCAGCCCAGACCTTGCTGCATGGGGGGGCCAGGCGGCAGCTGTGTGCTAATTGGGCTGCATGCGGCCTGCAGGTTGAGAACCACTGTTCTAAAGGGTGACACACTGTAAACTTGGTGTTTCTATCATGACCTGCTTTTATTGCGTAGGTCAACGTAGTTGGGGTGACGCAGTGTCATTGTAGACACTGTGTTACTTACGTAACCTGTTGGCTGTCATCATGGCATCGGACTCAAGTCCGGTCTGGGAGCCCTGGGCAGCGGGGGGGCTGACGGCTGGGAGCCCCCCACGCTGCCCCACTTAAATTGGTGCACGTGCTTCTGGTGAAGATGGGCACCACCAGCAGAAGAAGGGTAGTGTGGACAGGAAAAACTGCAGTAATAACAGTAATATAGGTCATCTTAATTTTGTAGTGTAGACAAGGCCTTAGTAGAATTCGGAAGTCAGATTAATGACTGTTTTTTAAAAATAATAGTCTCACAAATGTGGAATCCTTAAGTGTATGGTGTATGTCATTGAAATTACTTTCCCAACACACCTTTCTCAGCAAAAGACTGGGCAGTTCTTTAATTTTCTTTCTTTTGCTGGGATATGTATAGTGTGAAAATTAAAAATAAATTCAGTAAAATGCTTTTAAAAAACAAACAAACTAGAACAACTTAATTGGGCATGTTTAGTAACTGGAGACTATAATCTTGATGAAAAATGCTCTGAGCTTTCACAGTGGTTTGGTTGCTAGCTCAGCATACTACTTGTTCATGTGATCCAGATCTGGAATGACTAGGGCTCATTCCTCCAAGTGGGTGTGCTGTAAATATTGCAAAGTAGATGCTCTTAACCTCCAAAGAAAAGGATATAGATTGTAAAACCTCTTTTTTTTTTTTTTTAAGCGCCTGGTGGGTGATTGTAGGATAGCACTGAAGTCCTGAAGGAGGCAGGTAACTA
>NC_088688.1:45649718-45702218 GCF_028017835.1 Emys orbicularis
GGGTTTTTCAGTTGTGCTTATATGATTGGAGAAACAAACCTTTTTATTTGCTAAGAGAGGGCTTGTATGGCTATAGTTTGTAAAGTCCATGATTCTAGAGTTGATTTATGAATATAAACATTAGTTGATTGTCACTTATGTTTTCATACATAACAAGCTTAAGTTAGCTTTTTTAGCTAATACAGACAAATTCTAAAGTGTTCGTTTTAGTGGTGCAGTTGAGTTTAATTGTAACAATAATACTTAGACATTTCATTTTAATAAGTTTAAATATTTTACATCAAACAACCTGTTAAGAATTTGGGTACAGTAATTCAAAAGTCAACTATCTCACAGTTAATTACACAGTTAATGACAGGAAAAATTAACTTTTTTTAGGAAACTTAACAAACAAAAGAATATGATTGCCTTGACCTAAAGCATTCCATCCTGATCATAAAGTTATCCAGTCCTTTATAAAATTGTACTTTTTGATGCTGATGCCAGGTCCAGAACTGGTGTTTAGAAAGGTTTACTGCTACTCCAAAGTATTTGTGACCCTATCAGGCCATTCAGTTTACCTTCTTTCATCTTTTCCCCTAACATGATTTTTAGCCGTCACTATTTTGACAAAGTAATACAGGTAAATATTATAATGGAAGTTTTGATCGGTACATTAATGTTGGTTAAGGGTGTGGGTTTTTATGATATTTCTATACCAGCAAAAGCCCTAATACATGTTATTCAAATCTCTAGTATCCATACAAATCCTTCTGAGCAGTTGGTGTCTGAATTTGCTCAATAATAGCCAGTTTTGATCAGCCAGCTGGCCAGCCAGATAAGTCCACTTTTACTTTATTTACTGGTGCTAATGGGAGTTTGTGGTACATAGTTTTTGGCAGCACACTGGGTTATTTTATGTTGAGAACATATCGCAAACTAGAAGGAATTCTATTAAACTGGAATCTTTTTTAGTGCTATAGTTGTTGGACTTGAATTTACTCGAGGTGATCTTAAGGGTTTGCTGGAAAAGGGGGATTATATCAAAGAGCACCCAGTTTCCAAATCTTGGTCCAGTGTTAAGGCTAAAAAGTGGGTGTGTTGTCTCCTTTTGAAAAAACAGATTTTAAGAAAATTTCCCATATGCTGGTGCTAGTTATCAAGGTTAAATTATGGGTCCACTACTTACCATGATACATACTAGTTCTGGGATTCCGAGTTTGCAAAGGCCCTTTTGGAGCAAACATTTTAAGAACCTTGATACTATGGAGATGCTGTGTTTGGGAAGTTGACTTTGTAATATTATTTTGTGGTCAAATTTGATGTGTGGAATTGCATCTACTCACTTCTGTACTGTGGTGTGAAATGTAACTATGATCTAGAAAAGAGATTCTTGAACTGAAGAATTGGCTGGTCACATGGGCTTGCTCCTCCTGCTAATTTGCACCTACGAAATTGCATTAAAAGAAGATAAAAATATAAGATATTTTCTTAATTTAGTTTTCCATATAAAGCATTGCTGTAATTACCACAGGGAAGGGAGGTCATGTGCAAGACATCTCTGTATTAATATATGGTTCATGCTATCAGAGTCTGAACTCCTAACCTAAATAGTGGAGGTGATTACACTGTCTTTTAAAGTATTATCTACATTAAAATGAGAATTTTAATGCAGGAATGGTGTCCCTAGCCTCTGTTTGCCAGAAGCTGGGAATGAGTGACACGGGATGGATCACTTGATGATTACCTGTTCTGTTCATTCCCTCTGGGGCACCTGGCATTGGCCACTGTCAGAAGACAGGATACTGGGCTAGATGGACCTTTGGTCTGACCCAGTAGGGCCATTCTTATGTAATTACAGTTCTTTGAGTAATTGAACATGTCCATTCTACTTCAGGTGTGGGCATGCTCAGTGCACCAAAGTAGGAGACTTTTTTCCCTTTAGTGGTACCCTGTTGGGGCGGTGCATGTGTCCTCAGCTGCCTCATGCTGCTGTGCAGTGATATAAAGGGTGGCTTCCGATTCTCCTCAGTTACCTCTGACTGCCCATGATCGGTAGTCAGTGTGTGTTTGCTTGCTTTGCAAGTGTTCTGTCTTTCCCAAGAATGATTCTTTATATATACTTAGTGTACTTCTCAGTAGTTAATTAGACCTTTAGTTATTTTATTTAGTTTTGCTTAGATTGTCATTTCGTGCTTGTTCTGGGTGCTGACTGTCAGTACTGAGGCATGCTCAGCCTCCAGGCTTTAAGCCTTGCATCGGCTGCAAGTTTATGCCAATAAGTAACCCTCATTCCAAATGCCGCATGAGGGTCACATCTAGGACCACTGTCAAATCTGTGGACATTTCAAGTCCTGGAGCAAAAAAGATAGGAAGGTGAGGCTTTGTCTCCTTCTCATGAGGCCACCTTGTGTCCACTGTCTGAACTGTCCCACTCAGGGTGGGCACCAAGTACTTCTACGCCAGTTTAGTGAACGTCTGAACATTGCAGCATTTCCCCTTTCCTGGTAGTGAGGAAAAAGCAACAGACAGCATGCCTCAAAGGACCCAACCTCTTCCAAAAGATTGAGGTCCCCAGTACTGTCTACCAGCAAGCAAACTGGAGAGCAGGGCAGAGTAACCTCTGGGAAGAGGTGCTCCCTGGTACTGACTTTGTCTTATTCAGGGTTTTTGACTCTAGCACCAGTGCCTATGTCATTGAGGCCTACACCTGCTATGGTACTGACGACGCCAGAGGCATATGCTGCTGTGCAAGACCTTTTAAGTCTCTTGGTACCAGATTCTCCAGCAGCATAGGAGACAAGTTGTCCAGTACTGATTGATCCTCAGACTTTATCGACATACCTACAAGTAAGGTCAAGCCCTCAGCTCCATGGCAGACTTCAGATTGTCCACTGCATCCTCGCCTGGTGCCTTCCAGAGGCAAAACCAGTATACTCTCCCTGGTACTGACCTCTCTGGAGACACGCCATCGAATCTTGACACCTTATGGTACAGTGCATCTCTGGTCAGGTGACTCTGATTTTTCCTCTGAGGCAGTGGTTTTCAACCTACGGCCCAATTAGCGCACAGCTTTGGCACATGTGACACCCTCAAGGCCATACAGATAGTATTGAATGCGGCCCACAGTGGTAAATAGGTTGAGAACCACTTCTCTAAGGTATGTTCCTATGCCCCTCGCTCCAGGGATAGAAGGCATCACTCCTCTTCCTCCAGAGGATCCTACTCCTGGTACCCAGCAGTGGTCCTATGTTGATCTGGGGACCCGGATCCTTGGGCTAGTAGAGGCCTCCTTATGCAATCTTTTATAAGGGCAAAGTTTACTTTGTCCACATCTGAAATTTGTGACTAAAGTAGCGTTGGAATTCCACCTCAGTCAAGGAATATACTTACTGATTTTCTTTCCTAAGCCCTATTCTCAAAAGGATGGAGAGACTCCATGCCTTGGATGTCAAAAAGGCATTAGCTTTTTACTTGGACAGAACCAGATTGTTGAGATCAGAGGTCCCCAAACTGTGGGGCATGCCCCTCAGGGGTATGCAGAGGAATGTTCGGGGGGGGGGGTAGTATGGCTGGGGCCTGGGCCAGCCCCCATGGGGGTGTGCAGTGAGCACCACCCAGCTCTGGTCCTGACCCTGGCTGCCGACCCCACGCCCGGGGCCCCAGCTACCAGCCCCCTTACCCCTGGCTGCGTCTCCCCCTTCCTGGAACCGCAGCCCAGCTCTGGGGGGGACAGAACAGACGGGTAAGGGGGGGCACAAGGGAAAAAGTTTGGGGACCACTGGTTTAGATAGTCATACCAACTGTTCGTAGCAGTTGCAAACAGGATGAAGGGCCTTACAGTCTCAACACAAAGGAGCTTGTCATGGATTTCTTCCTGCATATGTATGTGTTATGACATTGCCAACGTAACCCCGTCAAGCAAGATGGGAGCACACTTGGCAAGATCTCAAGCAACTTTTGCACCTTTTTTTAGCTCAAGTGCCAATATCAGCCAGTTGTAGGGCTGCAGCTTGGTCATTGGTGAATACATTTACAACTCTTTATGCCATCTCTCAGCATTCCAGAGATGATGTCAAGTTCGGACAAGAAGTCCTTCGGTTCTTGTTCAGGTAGATTCTGAAACCCACCTCTGGTTTGAACTGGTTGTGAGTCACCTGAAGTGGAATGGACATGTGCAATCACTCGAAGAAAAAACTGTTACTAACTAGTTCTGTAACTGGTCTTGGAGATGTGTTGCATGTATCCATTCTATGACCATCCTCCTTCCCCTCTGTATAGGAGTCTCTCAGGTAAGAAGGAACTGAGGGAAGTCAGGTTCCACCCTTTTGTACCGTCCCATAGCAATATGAGTCAGCAGAGGGTGTATGTGCCGCTCCAACAGATACTGCTAAGGAAAAATTTCCGACTCTGGTGCACACACCTGAAGTGGAATGGCCATGCAATGCATCACAAAGAACAACAATTATAGAACAGGTTAGTAATCATTTTTTTTAAATTGTTTCTTGGACTGTTCTGAAAAAGTGTTATCTTTGAGATGCAAACATAGCTTATTATACACTTTGCCTTGTGTAACATATCTGTGCTCAAAACCCACGTGACTTGAATCTGAGCAGTTGTCTTTTGTGACTTGGAATCCATCATTGCAGACCACAAGTGTTTCTCCTCTATCAATAAAGCACGTGGCAGCTTGGAATTTACTACTTCATTTTGTTTGTCTAATATTTGAAACAGAGTAGCAGAATATGTCTTAAGTGAATATTGGTTTAAGTAATCCATGCTATTTAATATAAAGCCGGAATTAAAATAGATATACTTTCTATTATCCACTTGGGTTTAGATCCTTAGTTAAAAGATCAAGAATTTAACTTTTATAAAACTAGTCAGCAGCCTCTTGAAGGCTTGCTGTATTTTTATTTTTGTTGGGTATGATGTCATTTTCCAATTATACAGCTTAATCTCACTTTACTTATCTCATTTGATTTGTTTTCAGGTTGGTAAAAGAGAAAGTTATGTATGAAAAAGAAGCAAAACAGCAAGAAGAAAAAATTGAAAGAATGAAAGCTGAAGCAAGTGAGGATTATGGAATTAAAAAGCAAGTATGTTGTCCTAAAAAAATTTAAAAATATATTTAAAACATTATAACTTATAAAGGAAATTTGAAAGTGACTCTTAATAAAAGAATCTCACACAGCTTTTTCCAAACTCAGGTGATATGAACACTATACTAAAAGTTATCTTAAATATAAAAGGGCAGTATACAAATGTACACAGTTCTTTGCATTTTTAAATATGTTGCTCTTTCCAGAACTGTTGACTCATAAGGAACTCAATCCTGCAAGGTACTGAGTGTTCCTATGAAATGATAAGCATCCTCATCTTTGAGTTGAGGGTGCTCCATACCTTGCAGGAATGCTCAGGGTTGAGCCTGAGGAGGGGTTTCTTGCCTTCTGCTTTCTGAATAGTTTAGGTAAACTAAGGTCATGTTTATGCTAGCGATCTTACAGCAGCACAGCTGTACCAATGCAGCTGCGCCACTGTCAGATTGCTTGTGTAGCCTCTCTATGCTGACAGAAGAGAGCTCTCCTGTTGATATAATAAAACTACCAAACCAAGCAGCGGTAGCTGTGTTGGCAGGAGAAATTATCCTGCCAACGTAGCACTGTGCACATGTGAGCACTTATGCCAGTGAAACTAAGTTGTTCAGGGAGGGAGGGGGGGTGTTTTTCACATCCCATAGCAATTTAAGTGGTAGTGTAGACATGGCCAAAATATTTGAGCACAGTTTTCAATTTACAGTGTTTAGGGGTGATTATACACAGATGAAAGCTTTTAACTTTGAGTGCAGATATACACTAACAACTTAACCAAACTTCAGACAAAAAAGTGAAATAGCCGGGTGCACAGCAATGGACGCACCAATGTACCTGCTGCTATAGAGTTATAGGAGAACCTCCGACAAGCTATATATAGGTACACTATATTTTTGAGATATCCTACCTAATAGTGATGTTTCTGAATTTTGTGTGTTGGAGAGAATGGAGGGAATGGTTTGTGTTCACAGCTATGGAATAAAGTTACCTGCAAAGGGGAGGAAATTGGTATGTACTCCTCGCCCCCCCCCTTTTTTTTTATCCTATGAATTAAGGCCTGCAGATTTGTTTTGTTTTAAAATGCAGAATTTTTTCTGCTTGCTTTTACTTTAGAAATAATAGGAATACAGAGTTTGGTTTTATGGGTACTTCTGGGATATTCAATGTGGACTGAGCTTTCTCAACTTCTAACTGAATGTGTTGAACTTTTAACAGGTTTTTTTCCTCCCAAGCATTTCTTAGGTATTTGCTGTTCAATAGATCTCTCTCTCTCTCTCACACTCACACACACCCTTTAAACAGTCTGAATTAAAATCACTTTCAGTCTTAATCAGGCTTCACTTGCATTGTCTCTGGTGTTATAAACCTACCAGTTCTCCAGTTATCCTTCATCTTCCTGGACAAATGGAAGAATAAATGAGACCTTGAGTGTCTACTGTAACAAAAAACAAGCAGAAAAAATCTTTAAAAACCAACAAAAAACATCCCTTCTTGCTGCCTTTATTCATCATAAAAGGCACAAGTCCAACTCTGTGTGTGTGTGTGTGTGTGTGTTTGTTTGTGTGTTTGTGTGTTTGTGTGTTTGTTTGTTTTCTCTCTCCTTTCCAGGTTATTTTAAAAGAAATATTTAGAATTTGGAAGACATTGCAGCCATTTACTCATACCACCATAAGAAGTATGATCTCACTGCCTCTGATCACTGATAGGGGTTTTTAGGTTCTACTGAAATAGAAATGAGAATAGTTTCTTTAAAGATTCATTGACACTAATTGGAACCAGTAAATGCAATCCTGATGCTCAGTCCCAATTCATCAGATTATTTGAGAGCATCAAGGAATTTTCTCACCTACTCTTCAGAAATTGTCATAATTGACAATAATAGCCTTTGAAGCTCTTGCAGTAAAGAGAATGGTAAAGCAGTACTTTGAGGATGTCTTCTGAGGAACCAGTGACAACAGTTTTTAAATGAATGGCCTCCATCACTCTGTGGGTATGTCTGCATGGCTTCTGGGAGCGAGTCTTGCAGCCCAGGTCGACAGACTTGTGCTTGAGGAACTTGGGCTAGCGTGCCAAAAATAGCTGTGGAGACATTGCTTTGATGTTTGAGATTGAGCTCTGAAGCCCATCCAGGGTTTCAGAGCCTGAGCTCCAGCCCAAGCCATAAAATCCATGTTGCTGTTCTTAGCACACTAGTATGATGAGCCCAAATAACACAGGTCTTTTGATCCAGGCTGCAAGATGTGCACCCAGAAGCTGTGTAGATATACCTTGTAAGGGTCTCAGTACACTATGAAAACGGCTGCAATTTGGTTCCTTAGATATCCTCTTCACACAGCTGCTTTAGTGTTCTTTTTTGGTATATACTTACAGCTCTGACAGTTTCCAGAGTGCAAGGAATTTTTAAGTTCTGAAAGACTAGGATGCTGAGCAGAGTGAGTGTGCTTGCTTGTCCCACCAATCACTTAATTTCAAGATACTTCTAGTAGTGGAAAACTTGTTCCAGAATATATGTGGGATGGGATTTACATATTTAAAAGACTTCAAGAAAATTCTGTTTAGTTACATAGTTAAGAACTGGAATTAATTATTTAACTATAATAAATAGTTTGAGAATTTAGCTCTGTCTTTAATATTTATACATAAGCATACAGGCAAGTCTCGGCAAAGCAGATTTTGCAGCTCCTGGCATGGTTTCTGCCATCACAATGAGGCTTGTGTCTTGGTTACACTCTTCTGGCCTTCCTCTAGAGGTGCAACAAACAGTCCAGGATCTCCCATTTGAAGGGCCATCGCTCTGCTCAGAAAAAAACCTGATGAGATTCTGTACAGTCTCAAAGACTCTAGAGCAGGGGTTGGCAAACTTTCAGAAGTGGTGTGCCGAGTCTTCATTGATTCACTCTAATTTAAGATTTCGCTTGCCAGTAATGCATTTTAACGTTTTTAGAAGGTCTCTTTCTATAAGTCTATAATATATAACTAAACTATTGTATGTAAAGTAAATAAGGTTTTTTAAATGTTTAAGAAGCTTCATTTAAAATTAAATTAAAATGCAGAGCCCCCCAGACTGGTGGCCAGGACCCGGGCAGTGTGAGTGCCACTGAAAATCAGCTCGCATGCTGCCTTTGGCACACGTGCCATAGGTTGCCTACCCCTGCTTTAGAGTATCCCTGAAACCCCTGGGCATTCACACCCCTGCAGTGAAATAAAAGGCATTCCATCATCACCAGTCACAGCATTCTCAGGGATTTGCCTATCAAGCCCAGGACCTGCCAAGGAGAACTAACAGAGGTTACAAAGTTGCCTACCACCACCCTCTACTTCTGGAGCAGCCTGTTCTTCAAGGCAGGTGGCATCCTCCAAGAGCTCACTTTGATGAGTTGGTCAAGAGCAGACTGCCAGCTCTAAGAGGGCCATCCTTGTCTTCCCCAATTTTTGCAAACCACCTGTCTCACTTCTGTCATATGGGGGCCCACATCACAATAGATGGGTGGGTCCTAAACATGGTGGAAATCTGATATACACTCCAATTTATCCCCCCCCCCCCCATCTCCCTTCTCTGTTACTCTTCAGAGATCTCTCTCATGACAGTGTTACTGCAAGAGATACAATTGCTCTCAATTATTCCAGATTAGCTTTCATGAGAAGACAAGCCCTTTGAGAAGCTGGTGTTCATGTCCTTTATCCAACAAGTTCTGCTCCTCATAATCTCGTACTTGAGTCTCTCATGTTTCGCTAGGATTGGGCAGAATCCTTTTGTTTTCACTAGTCACCACTAAAAGTGGAACAGATTCACTAATCAAGATACAGATTCCTGAAAATTAAAATGTGGAAGACCAGAATTAACTATACTTTTAGTTACTGAAGCCGTTTTTTTGTGGAACAGGACTTCAAACATGAAAGATACTAAGTCTAAACACTTCAATGTTTGTTTAATGTTGAGTATTCCCCAAGTAATATTACTTATCTTTTTTTTTTAATGGCTCAAGTAGTAGTTTTTAATCAAATTTCTTTGTTTTTTAAAATTTCATGTTGGATTGAATACACAAAGTTTCAGACTCTTCTCATAAAACAGACACAAATAAGATTAGGTGGAACTTTTAGTTTCATTCCAGTCTGATTACTTTCAAAATCTTTAGGGTTTTCTCATAAGAATAGATGACCTCTGTTTAATAATCTGAATTCTATAGTTCTAGTTATCTATATAAAAAGCCAGTTAAGTTGCTAATAAAGGGTTTGGCACACTTGTTTGTGCATTTGGAGAGTTTAACTAATGAGCACAAATCAGTCTCCTTTAAAGGCTAGCTTCTTGTATTTGTATCTGTGTTCTCTAGAATAATACTCCTGACATGCAGGTGATATTAAACATGCTGCTTTCAGCTTTGTGGGTTTTTTTCTAATGTCCTTTTTGAAAGAAGCTTATTGAGGAGAAATTATTGTAATCCTTGCTACGGCTTTCTTTTTTCCTTTTTTTTTTTTTTAAAGAGTTTCATTTTCACTTGGTCAAAGATATAAATACCTTTTTGTATTCTAGACTATGCTCTCTATGCTGAGGATTTAAAATAATTGCTTAGTAGTTGGAATACATTAACATGGAAACTCCCATTTAGTAAGAAGATTCAACAATTGACATTAACAATTGCTGGAGGGAAATTCTCTTGTAGTTGGGCTCACCATTCCTCTGCTCTACAGAAAGAGGCTGTATCAGACCTTTCAGGCACGGGGTAGTGACTTGACTCTATATGGGAAACCTGCCAGTTCTGTTCTGTCTGCAGTCTTGGCACAGACATTTATTTTTCCTGACTTTCTGCCTTCTGCAAAACTGAAGGAAATCTCCATAATTAATCCTAATGCCTTTTCTTTAATCAGATTGCTCACTTTTTTAACCAAATCATATGTTGGGCTGAGTGAGGGCTCTTGCCCCATATCCTGCAAGTTTCTCTCTGCCTGAAAACCGAAGGATGACAGATAATTCCACAAAAAAGAGCTGAGGAGGAGAGTGTGCAGCCAGTACTGTCAAGGCTGAGCCAACCTTGTTGGTTGACCAATGCTTGTTTTGTCAGAACTGAACTGGCACCACTTTCCAAATGGGTTCCCTTTTATGTATGATTTTTCTGCCAGTTGTCTGCCCATGTGACAGTGTTTCCATCCAAAGCAATTCATATTCTTTTCAAGTAAAATTTTGAGAGCTGTTGTGTAGAAAATGCTGCCTGTTGATTGATAGTTTTCTATGGGCAGTGATTGCATTATCCAGTCATCCTTACGAAAGTTATCAAAATAAAGGGCAAGAATTGTGTTTATAATACAAATGACTTAATTCTAAAATTAAGGGGAGGATTGAATTAGCCAGTGACTGGATTAAGGGAAGGCACTAGTAATGAATTTTGCTTCTCCCCCCGCAAGAGTAGTATCTACACTCTTAAATCTCTGCACTAGCTCTGTCTCCCCAGCTGGCAAAGAAGAAAACCTACAGTCCCAGATTATCATAAAACTCCTAGGCAGCAAACCATTTTCCAGAAAGGACAAAATAACCTTTTGCTTCTGCCTCCTGAAATGATCTGCCATGTACCAATCAATTGGTCCTCAGCTAGAGCAACTGCAAGGGTTGAAAAAGTTGGAAATACTGAAGCAGTTAGGTGAAGAGGAAGTCAAGTAGGTGTCTATCATCTTTCTTCCTCCCTCAGGCTCTCCACTCCTTTTCTACACAATGCTTGATATAAGTGGTTGAAACCTTTAAGTTCCACACTCTGAAATAATAAGCTGACATGAAAGAGAACTGATTCTCTGCACTGAGAAAAGAATGTATCCCAACACTTTCCAGAAATTTTTCTTCACACCTCCCAAGAGTAAAGAGAGTCACGTAGTGTTCTGTGCAATTTATTCCTCAATTAAAGGGGGAATTACCAGCGGTTTAGTATAATTCAAGCCTTTTCCAGGCCAGCTATGTTGTTTTTAAAAAACAGTTAAATAGAAATTTGCAATAAACTGGAAACCTATTTTACGAATTTGAGTTAGTAGATTTATAGGTTATTGATATTAAGGAAAAGCTCATCTTTTTATCCAGCTCAATTACAGTAAAACATATTTGCTTTTGTCCCCACCCCCATCGATTCATTGCCTCTTCTAATCTGGCTGAGGAAAACCACTCTTTCAAATGTACCTTTTTATTTTCAATTTTGTAACCGGCAAAGAGCAAGTGGTCATGGGGTCCTTCTTTAGTAGTTTTGTTTTTGTTTTTTGTAGCCTAAAACTACCAAGGATCGACTCGCTCACCTAAGTAATTCTGATACTATTTTTGGGAAGGTGTATTCGGATGGTTCTTTTATCTTCTCACTATCCCAGATTAAGTGATCTAAGGCTCAGTCACTTTTTCAGAGGTGAACTCCACTATGAAATAAAGACACCTTCCTGATTAACAAATCTCTGCTTTCTTGGCCCCATCTTCTTTTCCCTGTGCACCTTATCCTTGTGTGCAGTGTTGTTGTAGGCACATTGGTTCCCAGGATATTAGATACACAAGGTGGGTGGGGTAATATCTTTTATTGGACTGACTTCTGTTGGTGAGAGAGAAAAGCTTTTGAGCTTACATACAGCTAGTCTTCAAGACCTGAAGAACCTCTGTGTAAGCCCAAAAGCTTGTCTCCCACCAACATAAATTGGTTCAGTAAAATATGTTACCACACCGACCTTGTCACCTTATCAGCGGCATGCTATGTTTGAAATCTTAAATCCAGAGTAGGTGAAAGATGGCAGGATGATCATTTTTAACCTTTCACATACTGATAAATTCTTCTTCGAGGGGTGTCCCTTTGGGTGCTCAACTTTAGGTGAATCTATGAGAGACCATCCCTGCCACCCTCAGAGGAAATCAGTCCTCAAAAAAGGTGGGGAAAAAAGCAGGCAACAAATTCCCCTTCCAGGGAACCAGCCAAAAAGAAGCAATCCCTGATTCATTCGACACACTTGATACCAACTGCGGCGTGGATGAGCACCTACAAGTCAACAGGATCTTACGGTACTACTGATACTGTGAAAGCCAAAGACCTTAAGCAGGCTGGCTCTGAGAGGAGTGACAGAGAGAAGCCTTCCTCCTCCTCCTCCTCCTCAGTACCGATGGAACCTCTTAAACATCTGGCACCAAGAAGTTCAACATCGCTACAGTCTATAGTGCCATCTACTGGTCCCCTAATGCATAGCACAGCGACATCAGCTATGACAGCAGTACTGTCTACAACACCATCCTCTGTATCGAGGCTTGCGGCACCACGTCAGTTTCTTCATCGCAAGGACTTGCTAGTCTATGCAACACCAGAATCTCCTCTTCTTCATATTGATGTTACTCCAGCATGCTCAGTACCATGCCAATCTATATCACCACTGAGATCAGCCCCTCTTTTTTCCAGCGATGAGGATGAAGAGGAAGGGGACCACTCCTCACCCATTTGCATGACCACCAGACCAGGTCCACCAGAGCAATCTGGGTATCAGCCAAGTGACATCCATGGATGCCACCACCAATGCCATTCCCACCGCAATGGCCTTATTGAAATCCATGGCCTCCATACAGCCACCAGTACTCTAGGCCTTCCAGCACCTACAGGGAGAGGAGGTGGTGCTCCTCATCAGCCTCAGTAGGTACAGCCTCCGGAGGAGACTTTTGAAGAATGGGAGGAAGCTTTGGAACGGGAAGTCACCCCTCGAATCAATCTGCCTTCATCCTCCCCAGACAAAGCAGTCATGCCTCCACCACTTTGACTTTAAACAGTTCCAGGAGCTATTTAAAAGAATTGCTGACTCGCTCAAAATACCCTTGGAAGAAGTTGCAGAGTCTCAACGTAAACTGTTGGATATTTTACAGACATAAACATCAAAGATTATGCTCCCTATAAATGAGGCACTTGTGGACCCAGCCAAGATAATCTGGCAGACCTCTGCAGCAATACCACCCACTTGTAAAAGAGCAGTCAAAAAGTATTACGTCCCTTCTAAGGCTATAGATTTTTTTGTTCTCCCATCCCCCACCAAATTCCTTGGTGGTAGAGGCCATGAATAAAGACAACACCACTCCAGAATCACCCCATACAATAAGGACTGGAAACAGTTAGTTAGACCTCTTTGGGCACAAAGCCTGTTTGTCAGGAATTAAGCAATTCAGAATCACCAATTACAAAGCTTTGATGGCCAAATATAACCACACAAATTATGTCTAAGATTTCTAAGTCTAAGATTCTAAGATGTCCAAATTTATTGACTGTATCCCAGATGACAAAAAAGACCACCACCTTGCACGGACGGTCTTATAAGCTTCGTTGGACGTGGCAGACACAGCCACACGATCCATTACCACTGCTTAAGTTATGCGATGGACTTCGTGATGCCACCTCTCTGGGTTTCCCAAGAAGGTCCCATCTACTGTTAAGGATCCTCCCTTTGAGTGCCAGCAATTGTTCACGGCCAAAACTGATTAATCCCTCCACGCCCTAAAGGATTCCAGGGCAACTCTTCGGTCTTTACGCATTTACACACCTGCACAAAGAAGGAAACCGGGGAAATACCAGTCAAGGCCTGCCCCCATATGTCCAGCCACAGAGACAATATGACTTACAAAAATGGAGACAGAGGCCTAAGAGACATAGACCAGTCCCATCTCAGCCATCAAGATCCCAACAACCCTCCTTGAAATAGCAATTTTGAGGCTTTGCTCAAGGGCCGGAGATGCCGTCCCCATTTCCAAGCGCTGGAACCATCAACAATCATCCATCCTTTCGGAGACCGCCTGATCCCATTCCACCCAGTATGGCAGACCATCACCTTGGACAAATGAATATTAGAAATTTATAAACATTGGTTACTCAGTCCCATTTACCTCTGCGCCCTCTCTCCCCCTCCCCCACCACCCCATTCTCCCTACCTCCTTGTCCCTGTTCAGGGACCCTTCTCAGAAGCACCTTCTACAAAATAAATCACCTACTGCACTTGTGTCAATACTGATTCTACCACACCCAACACAGAGGGGGAGAGGCTTTTATTCCCACTACTACTTAACTCAGAAAAAGAGCAGGGAATGGAGGCCCATTTTTGACCTAAGGAAACTCCACATGTTCAATGATTGAGGATGGTCACGTTAGCAGCTATAATCCAAGCACTGGAACGGGGACTGTTTCTCGGCCCTCAACCTCCCGGATGGATATTTCCATATCTCCATACACCCAGTGCACTGCCTTTTGGTCGCTCTATGGTGCCCCCGATGTTCTCCAAGGTTCTCGCGGTCATGGTGGCCCACCTCTGCAAGCAAGGAGTCATGATATTCTCCTACTTAGACCGCTGTCTACTCAAAGCCCTTTCTCAGGAAGATGTTGTAGACGCTACTCAAAGGATAATGGTTCTCTTCTCTCAACTAGGACTAAAAATCAACATGTAAAAATCAACGCTGACACCCGTTCAAAAACTAGAGTTCATTGGGGTCCACCTGGATGCGCTGGAGGCCGAAGCCTCGTTACCACTACACAGATTTGTCACCCTTGATCACCACAGCACAAACCAGCCTACAGATATCAGCCAGGACCTGTCTCCAACTATTAAGTCATATGGCAGCAACCATGTTCGTTGTAATGGACCGTGAATTTGATAGGGCCGTACATATTGTGTATGCTTACTCTGACTACGTTGTGCTCACCTCCAATATCTGTTTCTGAAATGCTTTGTTTCCCATTTCACAATCCAGTCTATTGTATAACCTTGCTTTGTAAACTTGAGATCCAGTAAAGATGTTTTGTTTTTGTTTTTTCCCCATCATCAAAGCTTTGTCCATGACAATTTTTTTCTTTTGACATCTTTTCATTTTGCGCTAAGAGCACTGATCTAAAAAATGGTTGCTTCTTTTATGTACATAACCACCCTTTGTGGTAGATCCCTTTTTATGTTTGCCTGTACACTTATAAATAAATCTGGTTTGTTTATCCAAGTATTCTTTGTGCCTCAACAAGCATTTTTAATCCGATACACTGTGGTTCTTTCCATGCTTAATACTTTCATTCGGGCATCACATTTTTCAATAACCCCGCAGATATAAATTGTTCTTTGCAAAGTCAGGTCAGTTTCTCATGATGGTACAGAAAAGGGCTACTAAGATGATCAGAGGAAGACAAGACTCTTAAGAACTTGGCTTGTTTAGCCTAACCAAAAGAAGGCTGAGGGGAGATATGATTGCTCTCTATAAATACACCAGAGGAATAAATACTAGGGAGGGAGAGGAGTTATTTAACTTAAGGGCCAATGCAGGCACAAGAACAAATGGATATAAATTGGCCATCAACAAGTTCAGGCTTGAAATTAGACAAAGATTTCTAGCCATCTGTGATAAATGAAGGGTGGGGATAGCTCCCTTTTATGAACACCCAGCCAGCCAGTTAGCTACACAATCCCTGTTAGTAGCGGTTCTCTACTTGCTTTACCTGTAAAGCGTTAACAAGTCCACAGGTAAAAGGAAGGAAGTTGGGCACCTGACCAAAAGAGCCAATGGGAGGGCTAGAACTTTTTAAAATTGGGGAAAAAAACTTTCCCTTTGTCTGTCTGTCTCTGCTCTCTGGAGAGAGGGGACAGAGCAAAACAGGGCTGAAGCTATGCTGTAAAAAGCTGTGAACCAGGTATGAAAATCACCAGATCATACCTAAAACTACTCAATTTGAAACCCCAGATATGTAAGTAGATCAGAAAATGTCTAGAAAGACTCGATTAGGTTCATCTCTTATTTCTATAAAGCCTGTGGACTCCTCTGGGCTGACCCCCAAATGCTTTTGTTTTGCTTGCAACCATTAAACTAGACCTCAAGAAAACCATTCTTGATGCTTAATTATTATATTTGCTCTTTTTAAATCTAGCAATAGCCCAAGTTTCAGATGTATTTTCTTTCTTTTTGTTTTTAATAAAATTTACCTTTTTTTAAGAACAGGATTGGGTTTTTTTGTGCATATGTGGTTTAATTAGCTGGTGGCAACAGCTGATTTCCTTTGTTTTTCTTTCTCAGCTCTTCCCCAGAGGGGGGGATGAAAGGGCTGAGGATACCCCACAAGGAGGAATTCCCAAGTGTGCCTTCCTGGGTAAAAAGGGTTTATTTGCATTTGGGTGGTTTCAGCATCTACACATCCAAGGTCAGAGAAAAGCTGTAACCTTGGGAGTTTAATACCAGCCTGGAGTGGCCAGTACAGGCGAGTCTCACCTTACGCGCATTTAACATGCACGAATTCAGCTTTGCGCGGTTGGCAAAACCAAAAAAAAAAGAGAGAGAGAGAAAAATAACAATTTAAATACTGTACCTGTAGTGCGGGCGATTCCGCCCGCCATTACACTCAATGTAATTTTGACTATACGCAATTTTCACTTTACGTACTGACAGTGGAACGTAACCCCAGCATAAGATGAGACTCGCCTGTATTAATTTTTAGAATCCTTGCAGGCCCCCACCTTCTGTACTCAAAGTGCCAGAGTGGGGAATCAGCCTTGACACCATCAGAGGAGTGAAATTCTGGAACAGACTTCCATGGGGAGCAGTGGGGGCAAAAAACCTAACTGACTTCAAGACTGAGCTTGATAAGTTTATGGAGGGGATGGTCTAATGAAACTGAAACTGCCTGTAATGGCATCTAGTTGATCTGCGACTGCTAGCAACAAATATTTCCAACGGCTGGTGATGGGACACTAGATAGAGAGGGCTCTGAGTTACTACAGAGAATTCTTTCCCAAGTGTCTGGCTGGTGAGTCTTGCCCCCATGCTCGAGGATTAACGATCACCATATTGGCGGTCAGGAAGAAATTTTCCCACAGGTCAAATTGGCAGAGACAACTGGGTTTTTTTATTTTGCATGGGGCACTTGCAGGTTTAAACTAGTGTAAATGGCAGATTCTCTGTAACTTGAAGTCTTTGAATCATGATCTGAGGACTTCAGTAGCTCAGCCAGAGGTTGTGAGCCAGGAGTGGTGGATGAGGTTCTGTGGCCTGCAATGTGCAGGACATCAGACTAGATGATCATGGTGGTCCCTTATGACCTTAAAGTCTATGATAACCAAAAATAATTTAGCCTGGGATTTTCAAAGGAGTGTATTAGAATTGGGTACCCTTTGACTTTCAGATTTCAATGAGATTTGGACATCCCAGCTTCAGTTACTAAATTAATCTAACTGTTCAGACTTATGCAATTAAGCTTTATTATGAAGGTTTGTAACAGTGATCAATGTTCTCACTGTGCAGCTGTTGTAAAGAAAATGTTAGTTTTCCAAGTAACATTCTTGTGTGAATCAGTGTTCCCAGAATTTCTGAAGGACTGTCTCCACAGTTGTCTTCAGGTTTCCTTTGTCACTGGGCCTGTTATATATAACTATGTAGAATTTCACCCCCTTTCAATTTCTATTTAGTATCACTTCTTCCCAAGAAATTTTGGAACAGACTGGATTAAAAAATCCAATTTTATTTAAATTGGATTTTTGATTTAAATACTTTTTTATTTTTAAAAATAAAAATGTGCAGTTTAAGTTGAAATTGACAGCCTGTGTTAAAGGTCTAAACTTTATTAATCATAATTTAACAAAATAGTAAGCAGTAGAAGTTTGCTGCCAAAGTTTTAAAGAAAGTTAAACCACTGAACTGGTGGAAGTCACTGGCTAAGCTGTTGAAACCAGTGTTTGTTGAAATGCTAACACAGCTTTCAACTTCCATTTGCAGGTACGAAGAGAATATTTTCTTCATTTCAGTTTATTCAATTAGATGGCTATAGTTTATTCAAAGTTAATAAACCAATTGGGGGTTGAAAAAGCAGGAAGAATCGTGTTTGTTCTTCCAATCTATGAATAAAACAAAGTATGAGGATGAGATCTATTAGTTCTAAAATCTTGAAGGATGTGGTGACCAGAAACAATCAGTTCAGTAACTAAATATGTCACTAGTTTTTAAATGGTGACAGGTTTCAGAGTGGTAGCCGTGTTAGTCTGTATCAGCAAAAACAAAGAGGAGTCCTTGTGGCACCTTGCAGACTCCTCATTGTTTTTAAATGCAAATCATGCTTTGATAAACTTGCATAAAAAACGACATCCAGCACGTTTTAGGCAGTTTCATTTAACTAATAAAAAATAATTAATTTTTACATTTAATTGAATACCCATTTTCATCCAAATAGAGCTCGACAGAGTAGAATAATCATCTAATAAATAGAAAATAGTGCATGATGCATTTGCTAACATCATAAAATTAAAATGTAAGAATCTATATGTATATTAAGCTGTGTAATTGCTTAAATAAATTTGTATAGATATTATATATCCTCCTGGTTAGCAAAAAGAAGTACCAAATTTACTGCAATGGCTATATTTAATTACAAATTGATGTGTTTTAATGATTACCAACCAGTGAGGATCAACCTTTCCTTAGGAAAATAACTAAAGTATAGGGCAAAGCATAAGTAAACTCTATGATTTAAATCAAGATTTTCTGTTTGCTGGTTTAAATTGGTGATTTAATCACCGATCACTTTGATTTAAATCAATCTACAATGATTTGGAGGCACTGCAACCACCTCTACAGTTCTCAGCCAGCTTTCCTCCCATACTGAAGGACTCCTGTGGCTTCATATGCCCCTTTGATGAAGGCCACAGAAGAAGCCAGGATTAGCGCTGTAGAGTTTCTAGATTCTAAGTCAGTGCTTAAATCTTTTTTTCTCTGATAGCTGTTCAGTGGCCTGTATAAAATGAATTGGTCTCTTCTCCATATCATCTACCTGCATGATAGTGTACAACTTTTTAATAGTACCAACAGAGGTCAGTGATTGACTGACTGGGCCTGGTGATCAGACTATTCTTGCTTCTGCAGGTGTTCTTTCCAGAATAGAGGTAAGCATATAAATGTGGTGGATTATCAGTCACTTCTACTACGTATGCTGTACGTGGTCTGTGAATAAATTTAGATTTCAGGGTTGTCAATTTAGGGTCGTTTAATGGATAGTAAATTCATCCTAACTTTTTAAAAATCCCAGTACCTCTTCTACTTAAACCTAAATGCTGCAAATGTTGAATTTTTCTGTAGAACCATTAAAATAATTATGCAGTCTCCTTAGGGCCATTTTTTCTTTTATAAAAGTGGTGATCTTGCTATTGAGAATCTCAACTTTTGAATTTCTTGCCATTGTATTTTAAATTTGTCACCTTTTAATGTTTCATTAAAGTAGAAAGGTTGTCTCTTAATTTCTCATAATGGAAGCTGAAGACTGAATTGGAAACTTTTTTTTCCCCATTAGACCCATTTTTATCTAAAATGGTTATATAGGCTCCAGACTAGCAAAGAACTTAAGCACAAATATAACTTTAAGCCCAAGAGCAGTCCCATTGAATTCTATGGGACATCATTTGTGTGCTTAAAGGTATTCATTTACTCAAGTGCTTTGCTGGTCTGGGGCCTTAATGCATGTGAGCTTGTGAAGACAGACAGACACACATACACATATTCTCCCCTCCTTTTGAATATATAATTTCATTAATACTAGTTTGTGTGTAATGACATTGAAGGGAGAAAATATCCTTTTGCGTGAAAGAATGCGGTGAGGAATTAAAAGTATAAGCTTTACACTGCAGGTTATCCACGTTTCACACTTTGATTTGCTAATTGATTTTCATTTCTAAATAGATTTGATACATTGAAGAACAGTGCTGCACACCCCTTTTTTTTCAGTGTATAGATTTCAGGTCCACAAATATTCCATGAAATATAAGTGGGTTTTCTGTATAATTCTGAAGTTTGTTTCCTGTAGGTGTAGGCAAGATGTTCAGATTCAGTGGGGTGCCAGTTTGGTAATTTTGCTCAAAGTGCATGGTGAGACTAATCTTTCTCCTAAAATGAAGCAGAAGGATAAGTAATAACTTTTTATGCATGATAAGCATCAAAAATATGAGCCTGCTGGTCTATGCTTTTCATTTTTCTTTGCCTTTGTCTTTCAGTCAGTACCTCCTGCAGTGTGCACACAATGTGATCAATAACTCAATAACTTTTTTCATGCAGTAATTATCTCTATGTGGTATTATCTGAACACTGTTTTTCTTTATTACCCAAAAGATGCAGGAGATATTTATATAACCAGCTGATCCCATTTTGGATGAAGCTACTTCATGACAGCAGGGAAAATAGTTTATTTTAAATAGTCTTTTTTAACAAACGTATATGGAAAGCTTTTACCAGCTAATTCTTTCTTCAGTTGGAAAAAATTTATTCTAAAAGACTTTGTTAATTACACTTATAATTACACTTTGCCAAATTTAATTATACTATATGTATAATATGTAGGACATGGAAATGCCATATAAAAATCATTTTCTTAGGGTACGTCTTCACTACCCGCCATATTGGCGGGTAGCAATTGATTTATCCGGGATCAATATATCGCGTCTCGTTAAGACGCGATATATCGATCCCCGAACGCGCTCACCGTCGACTCCGGAACTCCACCAGAGCGAGCGGCGGTAGCGCAGTCGACAGGGGAGCCGCGGCTGTCGATCTCGCACCGTGTGGACCCCAGGTAATTCGAGCCAAGATACTTCGACTTCAGCTATGCTATTCGCGTAGCTGAAGTTGCGTATCTTGGATCGATCCCTTCCCCTCCCCCCCCCAGTGTAGACCAGCCCTTATATATGCTTTAATTTACTCAGTACGAGTGTTAAGCAATTATATCTGTTAAATAAGATGTAAGGTAGTGTCAACATGAAACGATCTGTATTTTCTGTGAGGTAGCTGTTTTAAATATCTTTGAAAATAGTTTTGACAACTATTTTAGATAAGAATGAGCTTTGTGTGTGCTCTAAAATAAATTTATTCAATACTGAAATGTTCTTCATTTGTTTTATGGGCTTCTCTTTCACAGATTGAGATCTTGCAAGAATCTCGAATGATGATTCCAGATTGCCAACGCAGATTAGAAGCTGCGCATGCAGATCTTAGTCAACTATTAGTAAGTATAGCGCAAAATAACTCTTACCTTGAGTATTTCATGTCTTCTGGCCACAAAGACTTAGAAAGCCAGGTTCTTTCATTGATGGTGTTGTACTAGCAAATTATTTAGCCCTCAGTGTAATAGTATAATGAAACTGACTAAGATTGAACACTTTCTACTTTGTATATGGTATCTTGTATAGTATTTTGTGTATATTTCCACGATTAGTATTATGTAACACAATAGTTGATTTCAGAATGTGCATAGATAAGTGAATACAAAACAATACAATCAGTAGTATGTTTCAATAAACGGAAGTTGAGAAACACGGAAACGGGACATGCACCTAGTGGACACTTAAATATTGCGATATTAAAGTGGAGTCCTTTGTTTTGCAAGTTATATTACCATACCACTTAATCTCTTTAGGTGAATTCAGGTTTACAGTTGGAACATTCTGCTTGCTTTGATTATTTGGTCATTAAAAATAATCACAGTATCTTAAGATAAGTAGTTAGCTTGATTTCAGTGGAACTATTTGCATATGAGTAGGGGTGATATAGAAATTTAGGGCCCAAACCAGCTTTACTTAGCTCTGAGGTCACAGGATTACATTAAAAAGCTGACAGTTTCTTTACCAGCAGTCTTGTTACCCATGTAGATTTAAACATTACTGTGAAGCGTAACTATACAATGGGATTTAAGCATCTTACCACATGCAGCGAGTGAAGGAGAGATGACCTGGTAGAATTCCCCTCTGCTGATCTCCATTAAGCTGCCAGCATTAGAGCCTGATTCTGCAAGATGCTGAATGACCTCAACTCCTGTTAACTTCAAGGGGAGTTGAAAGGCTCTTCAGATTTTCCATGAGGTGCTCTGCGCTTTGCAGGATCAGACTGTTAGACTTCAGCTTTTTGCAGGTCCATAGTGGTCTTCAGATTGTTTACGTGAAGGGGTTGGCATAATTCACTGATTAGTCATTGCTACTGTTCCCTAAATTGAGAAGGCAAACAAACAGATAAGTTATTTTAATCAAGAGACTTGAAATTTTTAAATAAATCCAAAACTTAATAATACTGAAAAGTTCTGAAAAGTCATTTTCCCCTCCCAGTATACTTGCATAGTTCCCATTAAAGTGAACTTGGAAGAAGAATCTCTTTTTAAATGGACAACCTCAAAGAAGGTTAAGTCTTCCTAAATGTTAGTCTTACCTCTGTTGCCATTTCTGCCAACTTTTGTGTGGGCTGCATTTTGGTTTAAATATTCCTTTAATTGAACAACATATAAAAAATTCAAATAATTCAGACTTGGTACTTCTAAATTTGACATGTGCATGATTTAACTGTTTTACTCACTATAAGAGGGGACGTGGGAACTACCTAAATTTCTCTAAAACCAATGTATTCAATATTGAAATGCCCTTCATGTTTCATGGACTTCCCCTTTACCTAGGATGGCACCCGAAGTTTAAACGAGCCACATGATGTTGGACAAAATCTTAGACCTGATTTTAAAAAATATGGAGGAAAAAAAATGCTAAACTAGCTGGCTCTAAGGAGCTAATCCATTGATGCAAGGGATATTATTACATCTAACACTCAGCACTAAAAAATGGAATTTTAATATAACATCTCAGTTATTTCATTGAAAGCATGTCCACGTTATTTTCAAAGTACTTAAAAGCTGTATAAAGAAATCTAATTTTAATTTCATTGAATTTCAGGAAAATGAAAAAGAGTTGGAAGAAGCTGAAGAATATAAAGATGCACGTTCAATACTGGAGTCAGTGAAGTTGGAGGCCTAGATGTTCTTCAGTACTGTCTTTATGCATTAGCCTGGGTCCATTCCACACTTTTTGTTTGATCACTTCTGTATTATTTAAAGTAGTGTAAGAATGATGACTTGCTGAGATTCCCTTTATGCAATTGCAAATGACTGGCCTCTCTCTAACTTGGAGACATCAAATAAATGACTGATACATTTTTGGTTTTTATATTTTGCCTATAGATAGAACACTTAATTGACTCAAAGTATCAAATTGCAAAAAAACAACCGGTGTCTTTGAGATAAAGCTAGGAATTTACTAGTTGGTGAGGATGAGTTTTGTGTAACAACTTAGTCAGCATCTTTAGGATAATAATAAAGTATGTGAGGAATGTGATGACAGCAGATATTTCCAAAACTACTTATGGTGGAAAGTATTTGCCTTAACAAATTTCTGTTCTAACAGGAAACAGTTTAAAGCAATTAAGCCTGCATATTCTAACAGGACACTTGTAAAGTGTAGTATGTTGTATATTTTTACAAACTTGTGTTGTGTATATGTAACTAACTTCTCAAATAGATAAGTTCTTATTTTAAAGTACAGTACTAACTAGAAATGGGCCTAAGACATTAAATAAAGATCTGATTCCAAACCACCTTTAAGTAGAGTGCGTTCATATCTGAGTTCTAGTTCAGGCATAACCAGAATGAAATAGCCTTTGCGAGGAGCAATATGGTAAATGGCCAGTATTTTCCCCACTATTTGCACCTGCAAAAAATTGTCAACTGGAACCTACTCACAGAAGTTTTGAAGTGAACCTTTTTCTTCAGGGTGCAGCTATGCCCCTTTGCTAGCTCTTGACAGAATAAAGTGATTTATTGGATACAGGCCAGGATCTGGATACTGTGAGGGAACTAATGGAGTAGTGTTTGGTCTGCATGCAAGAGTATTTAAATTTGTACAAAACCTGTGGTTCTTTTGGGACAACTCATCTGAAAAATAAGCTGTGGGCTCTTCTGGCAAGCAAAGTTTTGCATGTTAACTTACTTAGTATGAGAATTTTTGGCATGTACTTTAAGGGCAACAAAGTACTGTGTATCCTTCTGGTGCTATATAAATATTCCAATAAGCTTTTACTTAAAGAGCCTGGCTTTGAATAGGACCTCATCCTGGCAAGTCAAAATGGTAGGCATCAGCTGTCACGTAAGTATATAGTTACCTGATTTGTGGGTGTAGTCAGATAATTAGTTGTCTAAACGACATCAATTGCAGACAAATGCATTTTCCAAACCATAGTTGCAATATATAGTCTGCTTCTCCGAATTGGGGCCTAATTTTTGCACATTTCTTAGTTTGGTAGAACAGAAATTAACTATCTTTAACCCATTTCAACCAAATAATACAGTTAATTTGTTATACCATTTCTGTACAGTAGTTAACTATGCACTAATGGCTCTTCTAAACTTTCAAAAAGTCTGTTTAGCATGCCATTCTGTCTCTGGCACATTTTCTCTTGTTTTAGAATTTAATCTACTCCTGCTACTACTTCCTCCTATGTCAGAAGTGTACCTGTCATACCATTTTGATGTAGTGGTGGTGGTTTGATGTCAAGGAAGTATTATTTCTGACTGAAGAATGAGCAGCAAATAGCTGTAGCTATAGAAAAGTGACATACAGAAAATAAGGCCTAAGCAGGATTTCCTAAATTAAATTAAGTTAAAATTTCCTCCCACAGACTTCTGCCTGAGACATTGGTTCATCTAATTTAAATTACATACTGTTTTCAGAAGTTTATAATCTGCCCCATAACGTGCTCCAGTCTACACAAAAGACAACCATGAAGAGGATATTCCTTGGCCAACATTCTGACCATTACCCTCTTATCTGATTCCTTTTCTGTTGATTTTTTTTTTTTTTGGTTCGGAAAGCCTATAACTGGTCGGTCTCTCTCTCTCTCTCTCTCTCTTTCTGCTGTCCTATCTGCTCTGTGAGCAGTACTCACCCTTACATATGTCCATTTCTCCCACCAATGTCTCCATGTTGACTTTTAGCATGAATGCCTTTCCTGAGCTGGTCAATAAAGCAACTATCCTCTACTCATTTCAATCTCTCTTGCAGATCCACTGTTACTACAATACTGTTAAGAAATTTCCTGACTGGTTGTCAACTGACTGAAGTGTTTATTTCATGGAGAGATGGACTAAAGGAAACTCAAACCAACACTGGGCATTGGTGTAGGGAAGGCAAGAGGACTAAACTGTAAAGGGAGGATAGAGAATTTATTGTGAGTAACTTAAAAATATAGCTAGTAAGACACGTGCCTATCACTCTGATCACTTTACGTGCCTGTTTTATATCACTATCCTACCAGCATCTCTTTTGTCTTTTTAGATTGCATGCTCTTGAGTTCAGGGACTCTGAAAAGTATGTGGTGGACTTTCATTCTGCCAACTCTGGCCATATAGCAAACTGGAGTAACTATTTTAGATTAAAGTGAAATGCCACCTAATTTTTTTATTCTAGAAGTCATCAGGTCATTCACAGAACCACTAAATTTCCTCCCAGTTCAATTTGTGCATGGTCAGTGGGTTCTCGGCCATTCTTACCATTGCTCGTCAAATTCCTGGATGTTTTCTAAAGCCTGATTCCAATACAGCAAACTAACTGTATAGAGTCAATGACCTTTGCCTTTAGGAAAGGGGATGGAGAAGAACACCTTTCTTCTGGTAGCCTTGGAATGCATAATAGAGTATCTTTCTCCCTTAGAATTGTGACCAGCTGCCATGCATACTGAGCACAAGAGGTCTGAAGATCTGAGAGTCAATAGCTGTGGAGGTTAACGTTGGCTGAATCAATCTCTTACTCATTCCTATCATTGCTGCATATAATACTACCTACTTGCATGTTTAGTTTTAATGACAAGACAATAGTCAAAGGCCCTCTACATTGCTGGAGACAGACAATGGTGGTCACCAGAAAAAAATAGGACCAGGAGGAATTCCACACCAATAGAAGCTTCCAAATTGATGCCAGGTCCTCAATGTAGGAAACTGTGGAAGATATCTCTGCAGATTACTGGTTCAAAGGAACAGAGAGATGTATAGAACCTATCCGTGGATGGTTGTTCAGCACAACCTGCAAGAAAATCAAGCTTGCCCACAAAAAGATCTCCAACCAGCCAAGGAAGACTGACTCTCTATTGTGAATATAGAATCCCCAACAAGGAAAGAATATCCTGCCAGTGACAGGCAGACAATAGCACTGTGTGCTGTCTTCCTTGAGCCAAGCCATCAGACATTACTCAAAGATTGGATAGGCTTCTGAAGTAGACATGCAATGATCCAATAGTGATGGTTCATATCGGCACTGACATTGCATTGCAGGATCTCTCTCAGATTATAGATGACTTCACGGAACATGGACATGCTGCTTCAGCATGCTTTCAAGTGATTGCAGATCTTTTCTGCCTCGCAAGCAAAGGAAGGCAGAAGATTATGGAAGTAAACCACTGGCTAGGTAAATTTTGGAGGATTTGGGTTCTTGGAACTTTGGTCCACCTTCCATGGGGGCGGTACAGTTTGGTCTCCAAGGAACCAGCCTTCTCCTGGGTAGTTAGAAGGGCATTCAATAACAAAATGAGAAGGGAGAATGAAGCACTGGGCAAAATATCAAGATATTGAGCAAAATAATCAAGGAACCAAAGATAAAGAGGAAAAAAATTGTTTGTTTGTATATATACCAAAGGTGGGAACATGTGTAATGAAGAGGAGGAATTGAAATTCCTCATTTATGGGCAAAAATTATGTAATACTAATGAGATTACTAATCATGTGAATCATCCCATCAGGTATCAGAGGTTATAACCATTAACTTTTAACATTCTAAAGATCAAGTGGACAAAAAAGGAGGGTGAGTGGCATTCTATCAAATATAGAATTACATGTGTCCGAGTCACTGACAACTCAAAAGAAAATTATTTTGAATGCTTATGGATCAATGTTGTAACAGATAAAGCATAAGGTGGGGGTGTGACGGGTTGGATCACAGAAACCCCCTTGGAAGCTGCCACCTGATGTGCCAAGACTACTTCTATCCCTGTTTTCCCTGCCAGTCCAGGACTCCAGCACCCTGTCTTGCTGAGTCAGACACTCCAGTCTGCTCCAACACAGACCCAGGGTCTGAATTACTTGCCCCAAAGCTACAGGTTTACCTGAACATAGCTCACAGAAGTGTGCTTGTCTTTAGCACTCAGATGCCCAACTCCCAAGTGGTTCCAAGTGGTAACAGACAAAACAAGTCACCAAATAAAATGTGTAAATCTATGTCTAATCACAGATAAGATCCTCACTAGTTCCAGAACGCTCCCTTTTACAGACTAATCTCCTTTTAGCCTAGGTCCAGCAATCACTCACGCGCCCTGTAGTTACTGTCCTTTGTTCCAGTTTCCTTCAAGTATCCTGGGGGGATGGAGAGGCTCCTTCTTTAGCCAGCTGAAGACAAAATGGAGGGGTCTCCCAGGGGTTTAAATAGACTCTCTTGTGGGTGGAGACCCCCTCACCCTGTGTAGAATCCGGTCACCAAATGGAGATGCGGAATCACATGGGCAAGTCATATGCTCATGGTTGACTCAGGACTTGCAGGTAGTAGCCATTACCCACATGCTACCTTGAACGTCATAAGAAGTCTACCTGAGGTGGATTGGAGTTTTCCAAGCTCTTTTGTCTGTTAAGTGCTTCTTGATGGAGCACCTAATTTGCACATTCCTTTCCCAAGAAGTGATCAAATGTTCTAACTAAGGCTACTTAGAAATCAAGCAATTATACAGCCAATGTTCATAACTTTGAACACACAAATGGTGCCTGCATACAACTAGGATGAACATAACCAGTAGATCATAACCTTTACATAGATATGTTACATGGCATATATAGCAAAACCCTATTCCAGTTATATCATACATACATTTATGACCACCCACCCATAAAGCCTTATGGGGTACACTGTCACAGGGGGTATTAGTGTGATTTGTTGGGCTGTAGCAGACAAAAGCTAAGGAACAGGATGACTAGCTCTTAAGCATCTATTTATAACCTGGGCAGCAGGGGAAGCTGCATGATCATTGGGCACTTCAATTTGAGTGACATATGCTGGTGGTCTCATGCTGCCAGTACTAAAACATCTTTAGCATTTCTAAATCCAGCAAAACCCCATTTATCTGATCCAATTGGTACCAGGGCCAGATTGGATATTAAAAAATTTGGATAATCTGGAGAAGGGAAAAGTGCAAGGCTGCAGTGCTATCTAGTAGCTACAGAAGTATTTGCCTGCTTCTGAACCTGTGTGCACTGGTTTTTGGTTAATACGGAGAGCCAGATAGTGGAGGGTTGCATAAATGTTGCATCCACCATGGGGGAATTCTATATTAGACTTTGTCTTGACACAGAGAAATTGATCACAGAATTAGAAATTAGTGGTAGTTTAGGTACAAGGGATCATGACTTGATCACATCTGTAATGTGCAAACAATTTACAGTCTAAGCCAGTCACACACAGTCAGTGCTTTAAAAGAGCCAGTTTCACAAAGTTGAAAACAATTGAGCCAAATCTGGGATGACAAATTTAATCAGAAAACTGTGGATGATAATTGGGAATTCTTTAAAGAATGCCTTATTAGATACCACAAAAGCCATAAGTGAGTAAGAAGGCTGTACTGGTTAAACTGCCATGGCTTAGAGGAGAAGTGAAGGCAGTTGTGTGTCACTGTCTATATATTTTTAAAAAGTAAGAAGTCTATAATAGTGAATACAAATCAGAACACAGGAATTATAGAAAATTGATATGGGAAGCAAAGGGCCACAAGGAGCAATCCCAGCAGAGTTAAGGACAATAAGGAGTTCTTAAAATACATCAAGAACAAAAAATCTGAATAGTATGTGTCTTCTACCAGCTAAAAATGGTAGAATAACCAGTAAATCATGAATCAAAGGAAGAAGTATATGATAAATACACTATATTTGGGGGAAAGTCAGATGATGTAGTCATATCATCATGATGACATGTTTTCCATTCCACTAATCTCAGGAGGATGTTAAACAGCAGCTATTAAAGTTAGTTAAACCTGCTGAGTTAAAAATGGCTAACTTGCATCCAAAAGTTTTAAAAGAGCTGGCTAAGTAGTGTGCTGGACCATTAATGTTTATTTTCAAATAAGCTTTGGAATACGGGGGATGTTCCAGAAGAAAGCAAAAGTTGTACCAATATATAAAAAGAGTAAACGGGGATATGCCTATAATTACATGAGTCAATCTGACATCCCTCCCAAGGAAGATAATGAAACAGCTGATATGGTACTCCATTCGTAAAGATTTATGGAAAACGTAAAACTTTTTTTTAAATGGAAGTGCAAGTTTGGTTGATAAAGGTAATAGCATTGATGTAATAGACTTCTATAAGGTATTTGACTTGGTACTGCATGCCATTTTGATTTTAAAAAACCTAGAATAATATAAAAATAGGGCACACCTTAAATGGATTAAAAACTTACTAAGTGATAGGTCTCAATGTAATTGGATATGGGGAATCATCACTGAGCAGGTGTGTTTCTACTGGGGTCGTCCTGCAGGGAGCAGTTCTTGGCCAGATGTTTCCCAGGTTGTTGATAAAAATGTTAGAGAACATAAAATAATCGCTGATGAAGTTGGTAAATGACACAGAGTGGGGGAATTGTAAATGATGAAGAGGGCAAAACACTGTTAGGGATCTGGATCACCTAGTAAGTTGGGTGTAAGCAAATGTATGCATTTGGGAACAAAGAAGGTAGGCCCTACTTAAAAGAAAGGGGACTTGGTCCTGGGAGAAGTGACTCTGAAAAAGATTTGGGGGGGGGAATGATGGATAAATCAGCGGAACGTAAGTCCCCAGTTCAGTGATCCAGGAAAGGGGCCTCCTCCCTCAGCTGCACTTACTGGTACATCCATTCACAAAAGGATAACTTGGTGCTTTAGGGATTGGTCTTTTCTGGATGTGGCATATGTAACTCCCTAGTGATAGTTATTGAGAATTAACTACATATGGAAAGAACACATGCCTAACTGGTGGGTGGTAAGCTTTGAAGACTAACGCAGTTAGTTTCTGTTTTGGAAAAACTAACGAACAGTCGAAAACTTCAATTTAGATGTGGGGGTCTGTGAAAAGTTTTAAATCAAAATGGGGGTCCTCAGTTTGCTAAAGTTTGAGAACCGCTGGGCTAGGGAATAGGGTCCCAAGGGAGCTGTAGAATCCCCATCATTGGAGGTTTTTCAGAAGAGTTAGACAAACATTTGTCAGGGGTGATCTAGGTTTACCTTGTCCTGCCATAATATGGGGGGAGGCTAGACTTGACAACTTCTCAAGGTCTCTTCTAGCCCCAATATCTGATAGTTTCAATTCTGCAAGACCAAACAAGAGCTGCCAGAAACACGTATATGAGGAGCTTTGCCTGATTTCCATCATCCCTAGTTACAACCTATTAGAATAAACAGGGAAGACCCGAACTTGTTAAACATTTTGACTGAAAATATATTATTCAATGATGTGCATTAGCTGAATTTGAACAAGTCCTTGCACAGCTAGAAAGCAACTTAATCCACTGAAGCACACAGTTTTTCAGAAGCAGAATATTTTTTTAACCTATTTTTTCCACTAAATTAATATGGAGTCAAAATTAACGCTGCAATTCCTTTTCCATTGTATGCATATATTACTACATCCAAATGAATAGGGAGGAAGATGGCACTGCATCAAAGCCCAGGGGAGGCAGCTGAGCTCCAACTTCCATTAAAGCAGCAATCTCAAACTCCAATCACCATGAGGGCCACATGAGGACTAGTACATTGGCCTGAGAGCTGCATCACTGACACCTTTTCATATAAAGATACAAAAGCCCTCTCTCTGCCCCTGGCCCCACCCCCACTCCACCTCTTCCATGAGGCCCCACCCCTGCCCTGCCTCTTCCCACCCCTTCCCCAGTCCCCACCCCAACTACGCCCCCTCCCTGCCCCTATTCCAACCCCTTCCCCAAATCCCTGCCCCACCTCCTCCCCTGAGTGCGTGGCTCCCCACTCCTCGCCCCTCCCTCCTGGAAAGCGCTAAGCGCCGCCAAACTTTGGCGGTGGGAAGCACCTGGAGGTAGACAGAGGAGCAGGGATGCGGCGCACTGGGGTGGGAGGGCGGGCGGCCGCAGGAAATAACTCCGGGGGCAGGGAGCTTGGCGGGCTGCAGCAAATAACTCTGTGGGCCACGTGTTTGAGACCCCAGCATTAAAGGGAGAAGAGCATTTTGTCCTTTGAGTAGCGCCCACCAAATCATGTAGTAACTTATATAAAATGGTCCAGATATCCTTAGCTCTAAAGTGTGGTTAAAGTGAACTACACTGAATAATTTATCAAAAGTTACAATGGGGAAACATTCTCCACCGCCTCAGACAGCGATTTAACTCTGCCTACTTACTTTCAGAACCTCTACTCTGCAATACAGTGGGTAGAAAGCAGTTGAAAATGGTCCTGCTCAATGATTCCCACTGAGGGCCTAGAATATGAGCCAGGTCTGCTGTTTTAAACACCCTAAGCCTCTACTGGCCTGGTTCAAATCCCTCCTGAAGACCCACCTCTAATGCAATGCCAAGAAACTAGCACATCCTCTACTTAGGCACAATTGTCTCTACTTATATACTGTATCTATCTGTGTGGGAACTGCTCATTTGTGTGGAGGAAGCGGATCAGATGTTCGGATGAGCAGTGAAGTGGTGGCTATGCAAGGGAAGACTATGTGACTTACTTGTTGTGAGAGTAGGAGGGAGCAGAATTTAGTGCAATTAACTGTATATTTAAAAAAGCAAACTTAAGACTATACCCATCCCCACCTTGATCACTGGTTGTATGTAGTATCTCTTCACCCCACCCACCAGCTATCTTTTTAGACTGTACACAGGGCAGGGGCCATCTGTCTTTGTGGTTAGAAAACTAGCACATTTTAGGCACTATCATACTGGAGTTCAGAACCATAAGCACAGAAACTTTATGCCTCTGCATCATTTCTGGGCCCTCCTGCCCTCTCAATTTCTTTGGTGGCTCAACTGTAATGGAGTCAAGCTGCTGGGGTTTCAGTCATTGCCTTTGTAACTGTGCAAAGAAAAGTTCTGTATTACACGGGGACTCCGCTTAAAAACATATGACTTCAGTGTGGGATTTTCAAAGACGCCTTAAGGAAAGTTAAGCACCCAACTCCCATTAGCTTACAAAAGGAATTAGGGGCCTAACTCTCTTTGGAAATCCCAACAGGACTAAAAGTGTGAATATATATATGGCATAACCATCATCCTACCTGCCTCCCACACGGATCTCCATCCCCGGGGAGCATCCCTCTCCAGGGGGCTGGGATAATGCTATGGACTAAAAAAGGAGGAAAGCTGTGTATTGAGATTCTCCTCTGTGTGCAGACCCTGGAGTGAGGTGGGCACTCATGGCCCCACTGATCTGTTAATGTGGAACATGGGCCAATTTATGGCAAAATGCCATAAATGTTTATAACTGCTGACTAGACTTTGGGAAAAGCTTCATAAAATCCCATTCAGTATTATAAAAATATGCTGAACACAGCAAAAAAAAAAAATAAAAAAAAATGAAGTCTTATAAAATGATAATGTGGCTGTCACCAGGAGCTGTAATATTTGGTTTCCCTGGTCACTAGAGCTGCTCAATCTTTTTCAGATTATCAGAAACCCAAAGTGCTTTTTGGGTGAAAATTTTCATAGAAATATGTTCCCACATCTGACCCACTCTACTTGTCACCTCTGTGTAAGACTAACTTAGAGCCTGATCCTAAAATGTGCACTTAGACCCAATTTTATTGAAAACGTTTGCATGAGCAGGTACTGTTGTAACATTATTGGGAGTTACCCAATGGCACTATTACAGATAACCTTACAAGTTCTTTTTTTGAGTAGATGTAGCTGTGTTTTCCACTTAGGTGTGCGTGCACCCAGCAGAGCTGGAGAAATTGGGGAGCAGTACCCATGGAGGGGAGGTGCTCATGCCTTGTGGCTCCCCCAGCTACATGAGGCGGCGCTCTCCAGCTCCCCCTCAGTTCCTTTTTACTGCCCGTGGCCGAGGTTCGATCTCTGTGTTGTAGCCTCACAAATAGTTTAGTTTTCTTGGTGTATATAATTAATAGTACTCTTACTGCTAGTTAGAGTAGTGTTAGTTTAGTAGTTTGTTTCCCCAGTGATGCCCTCAATGGGGTTTAAACATTGTCCTTTGTGTAGAGGAGCGCTCCCCAACAGTGATCCACCCATGAGGTGCTTCCTCTGTCTTGGTGAGGCCCTCCTCAAGGACTGTTGCATGATCTGTAAATCATTTACTAAACTGACTCAAATGGCTCAGAACCTCTGTGTCAAGCAGCACCTACTTCAACATGCCACATGGCCTGATTCAGTACTGTAGCCCTCATCAGGTCAGAGATCGCCCTCGGGCTCCGAGAGCACTGCCGTTTCACGTTTGGGACCAGGCACCTCTCCAAAGAGGCAAAGGAGCCATTCCCTATCGACTGTGCCAAGGAAAAGGTCTCATAAGACCAATCGAGACTGCTCCACGTCTCTGGGTGACTTCTGCTTCCCCCAGGGAAAGTGCAGACTGGCACAGAGCCAGGATTGGCATGTGGGACTGTGCAGGTATCTTTAACCCTTCCCAGGTATCTAGTATGAAGATTAGAAACCCTGTACCATTGACTCCAGTTCCAGCCTCTGGGCGTCTGCCAAGTCCAGTACCAACAAGAGTACTGACTGTGTCCATAGTGGCAGCGTACTGTACTAGGCAGCCACAGGCAACCTCTGCCTTTCAGTCCTGACCTCGCCTTTGGTCCAGGACTTTGCCAGGGCTGTACCAATTACAGCCCCTCTGATTGAGCAAGCCACTTAGCCATCGAGTCGTCGGCTCCACTACCCAATGCTACCCTTCCAGTAGTTGGGGTAGAGTCAGTATCGGGATTGGTAAAGGGACCTCGGTACTAGGAACTTCCCCAGCATCGCTACAGTCAGCACCTCAGACACTTCCATGGTGGCTTTCACCACCCTCACCCTTGGTAGTCAGTCAGTCACTCTGGTATCACTACTCACGTCAGGACCTACCCTACTTCTGGCACCAGCGTGCTCAGTACCGGTGGTACCGCCTCCAGCGTCAGTGCTGCTTCCTGCCTCGTTCTGGGTGATGGAGTCAGATCGCCTACTTGCTCCTTCTGGTCTCGCTCCACCCTGAGGCTCCTCTGTATCTGAGTCTGGGTCATCATCCCCATTGCTTGATGGAGTACCAAGGGTCACTAATGGACCATTACGGCTCCCAGGATTAGTATGCGCATCATGGTCGGGACGGAGGTCCCTGGCCTGGTGCCTACTGGACACCGATGCCCTATCCATATCAGTGGCCTCCTTGGAATCAGTGGGATGTGCCTCAGTTGTGGAGGGTCCCGCTCTTCCTCTCGTTCACAGGTGAGATCACCAGCCATGTCTGCGGTGTGACCCGCACCCAAGCACCAGTGATCCTTCTTCCAGCAGAGTCTTCTCATTGAGGTAAGTCATCCCTGGAACAAGATCTGGCTTTGGCTTAGTTAAGGGCCTCACCTATGGACGATGCTGTGCTGCCAGGTTCATCCTCCCCTTTGGTATCAGAAAATTTTAAGGCATACCAAAACCTTTTGCAGCATTTAGCCACTTCCCTGGGCATCCAGGTGGAGTTCTTACAAGAGAACATCCACAAATTGATGGACATTTTACAGCCATCTGCACCTGCAAAAGTTGACCTCCCGATCAATCCTAAAATCAGCTAAGGCCTCTGGAGCATGACAGCTTAGATACTGCCTACAGCTAAGCACATGGAGAAACGCTATTTCATTCCTGTGCAGGGATTTGAGGGGTTTTGCTCCCTTCTGGCCACAAATTCCCTAGTTGTGACTGCAGTGAACAACAGCAGGATAGGTTTACGTCCATCCCCAGGATAGAGATTCCAAAGATTTACATCTCCTCTTCCTTACAAATGCGAAATCACTAACCAGCAAGTCTTGCTGTCCAAGTATTATTTTGTTAACTGGAGAGCTATGTCAAAGTTTGCAGACCAGCTGCCTGAGGCCTCGCAGGAGGAATTTCGGGCATTTGTCATGGAGGGATGTTTGGTGGCTAAGACATTCTTGCAGTCCACACTCAACGCTGTGGACACCTCGGCCAGGGTCATGGCCTCTGCAGTCACCATGAGGAGGGCTCCCTGGCCACAGAAGTCGGGTATTTCCCCTGATGTCCAGCAAGCCATTGAGGACTTGCCTTTTGATGGCCAAATGCTGGGTTTTTTGTTTTTTTAAAAACACAAAACTGATGACACGCTGCACTCCTTCAAGGACTCCAGGGCTACCCTGAATTCCTTGGGGAGGCACATGCTGGTAGCACAGAGGTGCCATTATGGCATTCAGCAGCAGCATCACCTGCAGTTTGCCTAGCCTTTCCCTCCTCTGAGGCAATGGGACTACCCCAGAAAGAGGGATAAATTCCACAGGAGAATACAGCCAGGCTCAGGGTTTGGCCAGACCATGTGCCCTCCCCTGGCGCTGTCCAAGCATCCATTTTGATTCCTTGGTCCAGAGCACTGTTCCAGTCATTGGTCCTCCCACCTCATCCCCTCCTGCCCCCAATTTGGGGACAGGCTGGGCCCACTTTCACTATGCTTGGGGTTCGATCACTCCCAAGAGCTGGGTCCTAAGCGCCATCAGATTGGGTTATGTCACCTAGTTCCTCTCCAGACCTCCCCATCACTCTTCAGGGACCCTTCTCCCAAGATACTGCTCCTTGAGCAGGTTCGCTCGCTACTGGGATTTGGGAGCGGTGGAGGAGGTTCTACCGGTGTCATGGCTTCTACTCCTGGTACTTCCTGATACCCAAATCCAAGGGAGGGGTGAGACCCTTCCTCAACCTTTGTGGCCTCAACAAATGTATCAGGTACCTCAGCTTCATGTGATGATTTTACGGGGCCACAGAAAGGTCCTTCAGTTTGTCATGGGGGAACGCCACTTTCACTACACAGTGCTTCCATTTGGCCTCTCTTCCACCCCCTGAGTTTTTACCAAATGCATGGTCATTGTTATGGCATATCTCAGCATGTGGGGAATTCACATCTTCCCATAGCTCAATGACTGGTTATTGAGGGCGGCTCCAGAGAGGAAGTTCTCACTCATGTCAGTCCCACATTGTGCTTGCTTGACCATCTAGGTCTCCTTC
Source organism: Emys orbicularis (assembly GCF_028017835.1). NCBI lineage: Eukaryota > Metazoa > Chordata > Testudines > Emydidae > Emys > Emys orbicularis. Next base: position 45,685,809 of record NC_088688.1, read on the forward strand.
TAAACACCAGAAAGTCACCGTTGGCTCCACTCAAAAAAATCAAGTTCACAGGGGCTCTGTTAGATTCCACAACATCAGGAATGTTCGTGCTGACCGACCGTTTTCAGACAATTCAACGTCTTTGCCTCAGTCTGCAATCTCAGCCTTCCACAACAGTTTGAATGTGTCCGAGAGTGTTAGGCCATGTCTGCTTGCACACAGGTAGTCCTCTTTGTAAGGTTGCACCTTCGCTCCTTTCAAATATGGCTCAGGATAGTCTACCATCCTATCCTTCATCCTCTGGACAGATTGGTTTGTCGCCCTCCGCTGGTCCTAGACTCCTTGCGGCAGTGGATGGGTCCACACAATATTTGGCAGGCTGTTCCCTTTACCCAGCCCTCACCAACCAAGTCAGTTGTTACCGAAGCCTCCCAGATAGATTGGAGGGGCATAACAGTCCCTGTATCTTCAGCAACTCAAGGTATCAGAGCAGGAGGCCTCACTCCATATCACTGTGTTGGAGCTTTGGGCCATCTACAATACAGGGCGTGCCTTTCGGGACTGTATCAAACACACCATGGTTCACATACTTAACGACAATACCACCACTATGTAATATGTGAACAAACAAGGGGAAGCACAGTCCAGGTTGCTCTGCCTAGAGATGATCAGGCTGTGGCAGTTCTGCACTGAGGAGAATATTACTCCGATAGCTGTTCACTTGCCTGGCATTCAGAATCATCTCGTGAACCATCTCAGCGGGTATTTTTCCCTGAGTCATGAGTGCTCCCTGAAGGCAAGTGTCTTCTGGGTCATCTTCACAGCATGGGGCAATCTCATGATCCACCTGTTTGCTTCAAGGGAGAAAAGAAAATGTTGCCTGTTCTGCTCTGACCAGGGCCTCAGTCCAGGCTCACTCTCCAATGCCTTCCATTCCCCTAACCCAATCACCCCTCAGATCATCCTCATGCTCATGGCAGATTGGGCCAAGCTCATTCTCATTGTCCTGGTGTGGCTGAGACAGTGCGGGTTCTTCAACCTTTTCATGTTGTCAGTCCAGCCTCCCTTACCGCTTCCTCTCTATCCTGACCTGCTTTCTCAGAATCACGGCCACATCTTGCATCCCACTCTGAGCTCCCAGCATCTCATGGCGTGACTGCTGCATGACTGAATGAAGCAGAAAGGCAGTGTTCGGTGGCTGTCCAAGTCCTGCTTAAGAGCAGGGAGTCCTCTACCAGAATGGTCTATTCAGTGAAATGGAAGAGGTTTTTGGTGTGGTCCTTGGCCCACGTGATCCAACCAATGCAGACTTCTATCCAGGACATCTTGGAGTACCTGCTACATCTTCAAAAGTTGAGTCTTGCATTTAGTTCATTGAGAGTGCACATGGCAGTGATATCAGCATTTCATTCTCCTGTTCAGGGAAAATCAGTTTCCTCCAATGCCATGGTGACAAGATTCTTAAAAGGGCTTCTCGGTCTAGAGAGCTCGTTCCCTTGTGGGACCTAAACATGGTCCTGGTGACTCTGATGGGTCCTCCATTCGAGCTCCTACCATCTTGTCCATTGACCCTCTTATGCTGGAAAACCACTTTCCTGGTAGTGATTACATCTTCAAGGAGGGTGATAGAGTTGCAGGTTCTGATGGCAGAGCTTCTGTATACACTATTCTTCAAAGACAGGATAACTTTACGATCACACCCCAATTTTTTGTCTAAAGTAGTCTCTCAGTTTGATTTGAACCAGGCAGTATATTTACCTGTGCTTTTTCCTAAGCCACATTCATCTCTGGAAGAGCAGTGCCTCCATGCCTTGGATGTCAGACAATGTCTAGCTCTCTATCAGGATAGGATTAAACCATTTTGTACTTCACGTCGTATGTTTCCGTCATATACAGGGCTGGTGCAAGGATATTATGCGCCCTAGGCGAAACTTCCACCTTGCGCCCCGCCCCACATACACACACATCGGTTCATTGAGGGGCAAATCCCAATGAGCCTTTATAGACCCCAGAGGCCAGCCGTGCCCAGAGGCCAGCCGTGCCCAGGGGCTGCTCCCCAGACCAGGTTCCCCCCTCCCCGGCTCCTGAACTCCCCTGGAGGGTGCACAGCCCCCCCATGAGCCCTCCCCACCCCATCCCGGCGGCCCCCACCCCGAGTCCACTCACTGGCTTTGCCAGGCTTGGGCTGCTGCAGCAGCTCGGCAGGGAGGAGCCGCCTTCCGGAGGCACCGGAGAGCCAGAGTGTCCCAGTTGCGGTGGCGGCGAGCCCCAGCCATGGAGGAGCTGGCACGGCACAGTGGGGCAGCAGCCCTGCAAAGGTGACGGTGCTGCTAGTGGGGAGCAGCCACGCCCCCCGCCCCTCCTGCCCAGGTTGCGGCCCGGTGTCCCGTCCCCCCCAAGGGCCTCCTGCAGGCTGCAGCGGATGCATGCGGGCATCACCCCCATGCGCCCCCTGGCTCCCCCCTCGCCGTGGTCGGACTCTGTGGCTCCCAGGCATGTGAGCCACCACCACCACTGGGGCACGGGGCCCTAAGCCTGCTCCGGGAGGGGCAGCGGCGGCTCACATGCCTGGGAGCCGCAGAACCCGAGTGCGGTGAGGGGGAAGCCGGGGAGCATGCTTGCCCGGGCTGTGGCACGGCACACCCCCCCCCAGGGGCTCCTGCAGCGGATGCATGCGGGCGGTGGCCCCCATGCGCCCCCCGGCTCCCCCCTTGCCACACTCGGGCTCTGCGGCTCCCGGGCATGTGAGCTGCCGCCGCCGCCCCTCTCAGAGAAGGCTCAGAGCCCCATGCTCTGGTGGTGGCAGCGGCTCACATGCCCAGGAGCCGCAGAGCCCAAGCGTGGCGAGGGGGAAGCCGGGGGGGCGCATGGGGGCCACTGCCCCCATGCATCTGCTGCAGCCTGCAGGAGCCCCTGGGGGGGGGGCCGCCAGGCCGCAGCCTGGGCAGGAGGGGTGGGGGGTGCAGCTGCTCCCCGCTAGCAGCGCCGCCGCCTTTGCAGGGCTGCTACCCCCCCTGTGCCGCGCCGGCTCCTCGATGACTGGGGCTTGCCACCACCTCAAGCCGACGCTCTGGCTCTCCAGTGCCTCCAGAAGGTGGCTCCTCCCTGCCGAGCCAGGGCACCGCTTTTTGGCACCCCCAACCACTTGGCGCCCTAGGCGACTACCTAGTTCGCTTTGTGGTTGCACCGGCCCTGGTCATATATAGACTGCATGAAGGGTCAAGCAGTCTCTTCACAGCCCATCTCTAAATGGATAACATCCTGTATCAAGAATGCATATGAGATAGCTTTGGTTATGCCTTCTCAGTGGGTATGGTAGTATTCGATGAGAATGCAATAACATTCCTTGGTGACATTTCCATATTGGACATTTGCAGGGCTGCTACGTTGTTGATACATACATTTACGAACCATTGTGCCATTACTGCATCTTCTAGAGGGGATGCAAACTTTGGAAGGGTGGTCCTGCGATCTTTATTTAGATAGATTCCAAGCCCCACTTCCTGGGTAGGGTACTGTTTGTGAGTCACCTAAGTGGAATACATGGCTGCATGTACTTGAAGAACAGGAAATGGTTACTTACTGTAACTGTGGCTTTTCAAGATATCATGCAGATGTGTATTCCATAACACACCCTACGTCCACTCTGCATCAAAGTCTCCTCTCATGGGCATTCAGTGTCAAGGAAGTGAGGGGGTTGGGGCAGCACCCCCGCATGTAGTCAGGGAGGGGGCTACAACCATAAAGCATGAGCGCCTCCCCTCTACGGATACTGCTAAGCAGTTTCTCTGGCTCTGGTATGCTGGGTACACACACACACACCTAAGTGGAATACAAGGCTGTATCAAGAACCACAGTTAGAAGTAACCATTTCTTCTGTTTTACTGACTATATAGATAGAATAATCTTGGAGAAATGTCAATTGTTAGTTGTAGTGCAATTCTTTTGAGAAGCTGTGTGTATCACTAGCAAAGTATGTTTTTCTGCTTTAGTTTCTCTGAATGAATACTTTTAGGTGTGGCTGCTACTTACAACCTATACCCATGAAAGCAAACAAAACCATTACATGGCAGTAAAATATTACAGGGATTACTTGCATGAAGGAGAATTGCAGCATTTGGACCAGATTTTGGATATGCAGTTGTCCCAACAAAAACCAGTATCCAGAAACAACAAACATATAAATGGTATTTAAAAGGGTTTTTGATCTTTGAATGCAATGAATTTTGAATAGTTCTGATTCTGATCAGGCTTGCTTTTTGAAGCTCCTGTGATGTTACTTTAGGTGGAAGAAAAACTGATGACCCATCAAAAGGGCATCTGTCAGAAAAGTTAACAGAAGCTGCATAGACTGAATTCTGGAAAAATAAATTGCTACTTGGTCTGTGCTTCAAATAAAGGAAATAAAGTCTTCTCATTTCTCATACCAATCTGGTGGCCGCCTCCTGCTTCAAGATAATTAGTGGTAAATTTCACCATAACTCTCAATATGCAATCAGAAAGGTTAATTAAAAAGTAATTAGTTTGCACAGATACATTTGAGTGATTATGTAAGTTTATGAAAATAATGAGAAATGCCTCTAGATGCTTTTCAGGTTTTACATATTTTCATGGGAATAGGTTCATCAGAGAGATACCATCATCATCATCTCTAAATTTATCTTCAAATAAAAATAAAACCCTGTTTATCATTCATCTACACCAGTGGTTTTTAATTTGTGGTCCATGGACCTCTGGGGGTCTGCTGACTACATCTAAGATGTCCAAAGGGGTCCACACCTCCATTCAAAATTTTTAGGGGTCCACAAATGAAAAAGGTTGAAAACCTCTGGTCTACACTACAAGCTAGGGATGTGATTCCCCTACTGCTGTACACGTACTCATGCTAGCTCTCCTAGCGCTAGCACAAGGATAAACAATGTAGTTGTGGGGGTATGGGTAGCGGCAGCAGAGGCAGGGCTTAAGCAGGCCAGGGCCATACCCAGTGATTTCTAGCATGTATGTATTCAGCTTGGCGAAGCCATGTCTCTGCTGCTGCTGCCACCCATACTACCATCGCTACGCTGCTATTAATACTAGTGCTAGCTCTCATTGAGCTATCATGAGTATGTGTACCCGAGCAGAAGAATCACATCCCTAGCTGTAGTGTAGACATAGCCTTCTTCTGGGTCACTGTCAAACTAGGAGATAAATGTGATAGTTGGGTTGACATTATTGCCTACATCCAATTTTTTGGAAAGGGGAGAGCATGTTGTATTTATGTGATACCTGCAGGGCCGGCTCCAGGCAACAGCTTACCAAGCAGGTGCTTGGGGCGGCCACTTCAGAGAGGGGCAACACGTCCAGCTGTTCGGCGGCAATTCGGTGGACGGTCCCTCACTCCTGCTCGGAGCGAAGGACCTCCCGCTGAATTGCCGCCGCAGATCGCGATTTTTTGTTTGTTTGTTTGGTTGGCTGCTTGGGGCGGCCAAAACCCTGGAGCCGGCCCTGGATACCTGTCACTGCAGTATCTAGAAGCCAAGATATTACACTTGTTCAGAATGAGGAGGGAAGACTTTGGACCACTAGTGCAACACATTGCAGAGTTAAACACTTACTCTTCACTAAATTGTGGTCTTACAAAAAAATGATTTGCAACAATCACTATAATTCTTACTTATCATAAGGGAGCAAGGCAAAGCGTTCCAGACAATGATGTTAACAAAAGGTAACCACTCCGCCTACGCTGAATTAGGCAGAGGACTACACTGAGATTCCACAGTGAAACTAATAAGAAATAGTTACCTGCTCTGAACTCATTAGCCTATTTGCACTAAACACACCCAGATTGCCACCCCTCATTTCCACATCTGTTAGAGCACTCGAGTCTCCACAATGGGTTTTCTTTGTGGATCACTGGTCATTTGGAAAGAATACTGAACCAGCCTCCCTCTTTAATGTTGGCACACTAGCCACCACACTCAACAATGTTGTAGTAAGGTTTGTTTCCTCAGGTCTGGCTATGGTAATGTGACTAACTGGAACACTAGAGAGGTTGATGAGAGAAAACGAAAGAGTTGGAAGAATCACATTAAAACTGCTTTCAAAGTAGATTTGCATTTAAAAGCTCAATGAAGTGATAGGCTGAACAGACTTTTTAATCACAAAGTTACTGGTTCAGATCCTGCCCATGTTAGTATCCAGCAAAATTAGCATCTGATGACTATTCACTAGTCTGTGTAAAATGAAGTGGTGGCCCTAGTTCATTTCTGATTCTTATTATTATTTATATTGTGGTAGCACCGAGAGGCCAACCAGGCTGAGGCCTTGTTGTACAAATAGAGTAAGTGGCAGTCCCTGCCCCCAAAGAGCGTAGTCTAAATATATAATAGGGGCTCAGACAAACAAGTGAGTCAGGGTGAGAATTGGAGAAGTAGTAGTAGAAAAATAAGACATGTACAATTCTTAGCCAATCACGAGCAGTGACCACACTTTTTACCTGCTTAGCTGTTATCAGGCAATTTCCATATACATTATCGCAGAGGTGAGTTTGAGGAGTAACTTGAAGTAAGATAATGTGGTGGTTTTACTTGATTTGCACCAGGAGCTTTTTCACTTTTGGAAAGAAGTAGCCAATTGAGGCAGGCATTACTGGACGAATAAAGGTGAGTGTGACAAGATAATGGGTGGATAGTACGGTCAAGGTTTAATTGCAAAGGGCTTTGAAGGCTAGGACAGAAAGTTTTCATTGTGGATGGATAAGTACCAATACCACAAATACCTCCACAATAATTGACAATCCTACAAAGAAGCCAAGGACTGAATTGGGTATGGGTGTGACAGGTTCAGTCAGAGACCCCCTTGGGACTGTCACCTGATGTGCTGAGACTACCTCTGAGCCCATTTTCTCTGCCAGTTTGGGGCTCCAGAACCCTGTCTTCTTGAGACAGATACACTAATCTGCTGCAACACAGACTCAGGGTCTGACCCACACCCCCAAAGCTGAAGACTTAACTGAAAACGGCTTAGCAAGTGCTCCTGTCTCTAGCACCCAGACACCCAGCTCCCAATGGGATCCAAACTCCAAATAAATTCATTTTACTCTTGTCCGCCCTCTATAACACTGATAGAGAGATATGCACAGCTGTTTGCTCCCCCAGGTATTAGTCACTAACTCTGGGTTCAATAATAAGCAAAAGTGATTTTATTAAGTATAAAAAGTAGGATTTAAGTGGTTCCAAGTAATAACAGACAGAACAAAGTAAGTTACCAAGCAAAAACAAAACAAAACACGCAAGTCTAAGCCTAATACAGTAGGAAACTGAATACAGGTAAATCTCATCGTCAGAGATGTCCCAACACGCTTCTTTCACAGACTGGACTCCTTCCTAGTCTGGGCCCAATCTTTTTCAGACCAATGTTGTGGTTTATGGCCTGGGTCCAGCACTCACTCACACTCCTGTAGTTACAGTCCTCTTTCCCAGTTTCTTTCAGGCATCTCTTTGGGTTGGAGAGGCCATTTCTTGAGCCAGCTGAAGACAAAATGGAGAGGCTTCCAGGGCCTTTTATATTCGCTGTCTTGTGGGTGGAAAGCCCTTTCTTCTTCTGTGCAAAATCACAGCAACAAGATGGAGTTTATAGCCACCTGGGCAAATCACATGTCCATGAATGATTCAGCTTTTTGCAGGCCGCTGCCATTGTTTACATGTTAGTTTGAATGTTCCCAGGAAAGCTCAGATGGGGATTGGTGTCTCCCAAAGTCCATTGTCAGTTAAGTGTTTCTTGATTGGGCACTTACTCAGAGTAGTCCTTTCTCAAGAAGCTGACCAAATGCTTCACTGATGCTACTTAGAGTCAAACACATTGAGGGTAGGTCTACACTTACCCAGTAGTTCAGCGGCTGGTGATCGAACTTCTCGGTTCGACTTATCGCGTCTTGTCTGGACGCGATAAGTCGAACCAGGAAGTGCTCGCCATCGACTGCGGTACTCCAGCTAGACGAGAGGAGTACCGCGGAGTCGACGGGGGAGCCTGCCTGCTGCATGTGGACCGAGGTAAGTTCGAACTAAGGTACTTCGAACTTCAGCTACGTTATTCACGTAGCTGAAGTTGCGTACCTTAGTTCGAATTAGGGGGTTAGTGTAGACCTGGCCTTAGATACAAGTACATAGCCAATATTCATAACTTCAAATACAAAAATGATACACACATACAGACAGCATAATCATAACCAGCAAATTACAACCTTTCCATAGACACCTTACTTGACTTCCTTTGTACAAGATTTGGTGCAACTATAGGACCTTGGTTTCAACAGTGATCTATATGGTCACAGTTCATGTCAATAACATCACACCCTCCTCCTGAACTTACTGCCAGAGACCTGGACACTGTCCATGGCAGAGGCAGTACATGTAAAATCCCTGTTTGTTTCTGGTTACACATCCTCCCAGTACCTTTAAACCCTATGATGTCATTCACAGGTGTTCCAGCAAGGTTTGGGGTTCCTGGTTCCCGGGTGCTTGAAAACATGTTGGGGTGTAGTATTGCTAACAGAATGCAGATAGCAGTATCTGCTATATAAGGGGGTGGAACAGAACAAAAGGGGTTCCAGTCATGAGAAATCCCCTAGTTACCACCTGAGCTGGAGCTAAAAAAACTGTACCGGGGAAAAGATTGGGCCCAGACTAGGAAGGAGTCCAGTCTGTGAAATAAACTTATTGGAACATCTCTGAGAGTGAGATTTTATCTGTAATCAGTTTCTTAATGTATTAGGCTTAGACTTGCATGTTTTGTTTTATTTTGCTTGGTAAATTACTTTGTTCTGTCTATTACTTGGAACCACTTAAATCCTACTTTTTAATACTTAATAAAATCACTTTTGCTTATTATTGAACCCAGAGATAGTGACTAATTCCTGGGGGAGCAAACAGCTGTGCATATCTCTCTATCGGTGTTATAGCGGGTGGACAATTTATGAGTTTACCCTGTATAAACTTTATACAGAGTAAAACGGATTTATTTGGAGCTTGGATCCCATTGGGAGCTGGGTGTCTGGGTGCTGGAGACAGGAGTACCTGCTAAGATGTTTTCAGTTAAGTCTGGAACTTTGGGGGCATGGGTCAGACTCTGGGTCTGTGTTGCAGCAGATTAGCGTATCTGTCTCAACAAGACAGGGTTCTGGAGGCCCAAACTGGCAGAGAAAAACGGGCTCAGAGGTAGTCTCAGCACATCAGGTGACCAGGGCCGGCTCTGGCTTTTTTGCCGCCCTCTGGCTTTTTTGCCGCCCTAGGCAAAAAAGCCACCCGCCGCCCCACCCCCCACCCCCCAAGCGCGGCAGGGGAGGGCGGCGAGCCCGGCCGGGACTCTCCGCTCTCCCCGGCGGCCAGAGCGCCGGGAGGAGGGCGGCGAGCCCGGCCGGGGCTCTCCGCTCTCCCCGGCGGCCAGAGCGCCGGGGGGAGGGCGGCGAGCCTGCTGTGGCTCCGCTCTCCCCGGCGGCCGGAGCGCCATGGGGAGGGCGGCGAGCCCAGTCGCGGCCCCGCTCTCGGGCCGGAGCACCCCGCTGCGCCGCCCCCAGCACGTGCTTGGTGGACTGGTGCCTGGAGCCGGCCCTGCAGGTGACAGTCCAAAAGGGGGCTCGGTGACCGAACCCATCACAATGGGTAACTGAATTACCCTCTGATTGTCAGAAGGAGTAACTACAGATCAAGGTTGAGACTCATTAAGGGAAAGGCAAAGAAAATGTGAAAAAGATCGCACTGCTTCTGCTCCTGTGGTACACGTTCTGTGGCAACACGGAAGATTTCAGTCTCCAGTGAAAGGGGCTGTACTGACTACACAAGTGCTGACATTTTTTAAATGGAAAGCTCAGTTGAAATCGGACCAATATGTTCCAGTTAGATTTCTAGATATGAAACTTAGCTCAATACTGGCACTTCCACCTCTGCAATGGCATAGTCCTCATTATAGGTGCTGAACTTCACAAGGAAATAATCAACAGTGCTTCACAACTGGCTCAACTTGAAAGATATGCACTATCTTTCATCTACAAGCACTTCAGAAAAATTTAAATTGTTCCTGGTTTTGCTTTTTTAAATAACATTCCAGAGGATTGGCCACCTTGAGCACTGCTGAGCATGGTATCCACATCTATGGCTTTGTGAATTGCAGGGAGCGTGAACCACTAATTCAAACTCTAATGCAGACTTTCAAGTGGTTTTATTTTTAATTTCTAAAGAACTTTTGCTTCCTCTTAGCTTTTTGTTGACTTCACAAGGAGGAATTATTATTTAACGGGAAAGGCAGTGGGCTGGGTATCAGGAGATCTAGGTTCTATTCCTGCCATAATTTTGCTTTGTGAATTTCAGCAAGTCACTTATGCTTTCTGGCTCTAAGGCCTGATCTACACTTAAAAGTTAGGTTGACATAACTACAGTGCCATATCTGTGCCAACCTAACCCCTGATATGCTGCCATGGTTCTGTCACCTAGCTACTGCTGCTCAGGGAGATGGATTATCTCTGGTGATGGAAAACTCCCTTCGGTTGCTGTAGGAAGTATCTGCACCATGGGTGCTACAGCATCATAGCTATGGCATCATAGTTGGGCAGAGATAGAGCCCATAGCATATACATGACCTTAGTTTGCATCTCTGCAATATAAACTTGATATTTAAATGTTAATCTCACCTGAGTGTTGTGTGGCAAACCTAATATTTAGTGCTTTGAGATCCTCTGATGGAACATTGTAAATTATGATCTGAACAAGTTATTTAAGAATTAAGTAGAACAATTTAGTATTAAGAAATTTTAATGTAATACCCTTGATCCATTTGTTATAGTCCACCCTAGAAGAGGTTGGAACATTTGACTAAATGAAATTTTGCCAGAATATCCTGGGGGGAAAAGACAAGCGAGAGAGTCTATAGCCTGGTAGTTAGGTCACTGGCTTGGGATCTGAGAGACCCATGTTCAAATCTTCATCTATCCTAATTCAGAGCAGAGTTTTTTATTTATCTCAGACCACTCCCTGCTCTGTCTGATTGTCCCAGATCATGGCTAAACACTCCCCTCCCCCCCAGTCAAGCAGAACAGGGACTTGAACTTATGTCTCCCACAGCCCAGGTCGGATGAACACACTCACCCACCCTACCTTCCCAAATCCAAAAGCTCATGTTTCAATCTGAAAATAGACATTTTGACACAATTCCATTTTAACCAAAATGTTCAAAAGGGTTTGGTTTTGTGCCATTGCCAAACAAAAAAAAAAATTCTGAAACCTTAAGATTTGCCATGAAACACACTTGCCATCCTCCGGTCAGCTCCACCCTGATACTGTAGTGACAGGTACTTTAGAAATGCTTATAGATATCCATTATTCCCTTTAGTTATCCTCATCTCAATAACAATCCAAGGAACATGGCACTGTTTTCAAACTCAGTGTTTGAAAATGAAAGACACAAACTCTTTTACATCCATCTAATTTTCCCCTGCCCAGCCGCCTGAGGACATACGCTGAAGGAAACAGAGGAGAGAAGAGCGACAACAGCTGGGAGCCAAGTGAGGCAAGAAAGGCCATTTTCAGCAGGTCTTCTCCTCCAACAGATCACTGTAGTAGTGGAAGAGAGATATCCACAACGTCCAACAGACTCTCTTGCATCTTCTCACTGTTTCATTAGCAGAAGTGATCTAGCAGGCAGAGCCGGAAAGAGAACTTGATTAAACCAGTTGAGAGGCCAGTTTTACATGTTGAGGTGCTATTGTCTGTCTGCCAACCACCCAGCTCCAGTTTGCATTCCTGAGATTGATTCCCAGGCTAATCTAGGTCCCCCTGAAACCTCGCCTACTTTCTCCAGTTCCACTCATCATACTACATTCATGACTAGTTCACACACACACACACACACACACACACACACACACACACACACACACCCTTATCAATTCTGTGAAAGGAAAACTAACTAAACACATCCAGTTCCAAACCACCCTTCCTCTTTCCAACTGTCATATTTCATTCATTCATCAAATTGAAGGCCAGAAGGAACAATTAGAGTATCTGGTGTGATCTCCTCTATGTCCCCAAATTCCACAAATACTGTTGTCATCACCTGGTGTTCTCTGTGCCTGCTGCAACTACAAATTATTTCACATAATACTGATTCTCCTGTATAAAATGTTTTCATGGAACTTTTCTCACCCAACTAATAGCAGTGATGTGTGGCTGAAAGTAGCACACCCACAATAGACAGCTTTTATGTTGGGTAAGTGCTGAAGAAAAACCCAGACAGGCATTTACTGCATATACATACTACTCTCAACAACATGTTATTGCTGAACTGGAACAGTCTCCACTAATCAGACTGGATAAATGTTGTACTTACCACTATATAGCAGAAGTTTTAATAAACTATATCAGGGGTGGGCAAACTATGGCCCAGGGGCCACATCCGGCCCTCCAGCCTGTTTAATCCAGCCCTTGAGCTCCTGCTGGGGAGCGGGGTCTGAGGCTTGCCCTGCTCCCGCACTCCAACCATGGAGCCGGGTGGGAGGCTGCTCCGTGCATGCATACTGGGGTCCCGGAAGCAGCAGCATGTCCCCCCTCTGGCTCCTAAGTTTAAGGGTTAGCCAGGGGGCTCCGCGTGCTGCCCCCACCCCAAGTGCCACCCCCGCAGCTCCCATTGGCTGGGAACTGCTGCTAATGGGAGCTGCAGGGGTGGTGCCTGTGGACAGGGCAGCACGCAGAGCCGCCTGGCCATGCCTCTGCATAGGAACCAGCGGGGGGACATGCTGCTGCTTCCAAGAGCTGCTTAAGGTAAGTGCCACCCGGAGCCTGCACCCCTGACCCCCTCCCGTGCCCCAACCCAGAGCCCCCTCCCACACCCTGAACTCCTCATTTCTGGCCCAACCCCAGAGCCCACACCTCCAGCTAGAGCCCTCATCCCCTCCTTCACCCCAACCCCAATTTTGTGAGCATTCATGGCCCACCATACAATTTCCATACCCAGATGTGGCCCTTGGGCCAAAAAGTTTTCCCATCCTTGAGCTATGTGGTATCCAGTCTCTGAACGCAGCCAAAAAGCTCTCTGTGGTTTCTTCCAATGTACCTTTTCCCCTTGTCAGGAATATGATCCTCTCTTTGAACTGAAAGAATTGAAGTGTAAGGGGGGGAAAAAAAGGGGGGGGGCTACTTACTGTACACTTCCTTCCATAGCTACAGAATATGCATATTTCTGGATGCTAAAATCACAGCTGCCCTCAGAACACACAGCCTACATGCCCACAATAAACATGTCTGCCTTATTGCCTCAGTTTTTCTTCCAGTTAAAAAAAGACATCTAGATTTAATCATTAAGCAAACTAATATGGTGGAGACTCTGTGAACCTCCTTGAAGCTGATGGGCATGACAGCCGCCTTTAATTCAGAATAAATGCAAGAAGCAAGTAAGCTCGTTTTTGGAGTAAGATAGCTAAAGCAATAGGAGCCACCACCCAAAATGCAGGCCACATGCAAAGCTGGTCAGAAACTGAGCTCTGTGGGTGAAGAGGTTTTGCTGGGTCTCAGTGGATAGAGTGTATGACTGCAGCCATGCAGTCAGAAACGGAGGCAGCAAGAAAACAGAGAGAAATAGACAAAACAAAAAACAAAAAAAACAACCAAGCAAGAAAAGGACTAGAAACGTGGCCCTGAGAGAAAGAGAAGAGAGTGAGAGCTTTTGGGGCAGAGGAAAGTCATTGGAACAAAGAAATTGCCTCCTGTGGTTTGTTTCCTACCGTATTCTGGGAAACAGGACTTGGTGTGCTTTCTTTGTAAATAAACACGATTGCACCAAAGAAACACCTTGTCAATTTCCCCTCCTAATGGAAACAATTTACAAGACTCCAAATATTAGCTAAGGGCTAGGGCCAAAAGGGGTAATAGTAATAACTGAAGAGGAGTCTTATGGTGACTATCTTAAATATTTCTAATGTGCCATCACCTTGGTATCTGGCTGGCCTCCCCCCCAACACACACTCTGACTGCAGGAATGCAAGGTCACTGAAGGACCACTTTGTCTCAGCATTAAGTAGCTTCTCCACAATTTGAAGCATTAAACTCTCCCTAGAGAGCACAGCCCTCTTCACACAAAAGGTGGATCTCCCAAACTGAACACATAAAAGTACCCCATAAAAACAGCACCATAATTTAGGGACTCAAGACCACGTATTTATGCACCCCATTCATTAAGCTGCCATTTACTCTCGAGCTCCCTGTGATCTTCAGTTCTTCTAGTATTCAACCAGAGAACTCTCCTGGAGATTTTCTAATGTAAGATAGACCTTTCTCTTTAGCAGGAGACTTTGACCTTTTTTGTATATTGAAGGTATTGAGTGTTAGGAAAAAATGCATTTGGTGTGAATAAGTGCAAGCCTTGAATTATTTATTTTTTTAAGCTATTGAGGACATAAGTAAAGAAAGAAAATGCCATGGCTTTTATTTTAGTATTGCATAAGCAAGCTGCTTTTCTTGATTAGATGGAAAAACACCAAGAAGTGCCCAATTTTACTCTATAAAAAGCTGTGGGTGACAGCAAAACACTACCTCTCCCTCTCTCACAGAGCAGAGCCAGCATTAATGTACCCCAGGGAAATTACAGTAGGCTATTATCCCATTTGTTTCCCTTTATTTTATGTAGATTTAATATGTGTAATACTTTGCACTTACACAGGGCTTTCCTTCCAAGGATCTCAAAGTGCTTTACAACTATTAATGAGTAAAACCTCCTAAAACCGATGCAGAGTATTATTGTCCTCGTTTTACAGATAGATAAACTAATGCCCAGACCTATTAAGGTCACATGTAGTCTATGGCAGAACCAGAACACAGTCCTAGGGCCAGGCTCTTCGCCATGACACGACTCTTGTGCACCATGGGAAATGAATACGCCGAATAACTTTTGTCTACATTGCCACTGTTTTTAAAATGGTACCAAACATCATACATCATCATGCAGCAGAACCCACACAAGGGCTAGACAATAGGGATTAAAGGAAGACCAGTCTAAAAGGAAATAAAACCCTATTCATTTTAACTTGTATAAAGAGAATGCAGACTCGTAGGGAGTGCCATTAGAAATATTCATATTCTGCATGTATTATAGGCAATCATATATAATATAACTACTGCAGGTAGGGTCCTAATCTCTTACCTGCGAAGGTATTTCCAATCTCTGTCTCTCTGATGTCAAACACCACTCAGGATTAGACTAAAGCTTCCAATGATCAGACAAAAGCTCCCAAAGGCAACAAAGCGCCACCTTTTAGCCATTTTATTGAGTTGACTCTACTACCAGGGGCCAAGACACCGCATCACATTTCGGACCATCTACTACCCACCTTCAGTGCGTGCAATCAGTCCCTTGTAAGGGCCTCAGTCCCAGCCAAAAGGTGGCAGCCTATCCGCTTTACAACGGGAAGACTCTATTTCTTTGCGTCCCTAAAGCTTGGATCCGCAGCCTGTAGCTCTACTTTGCACGCGGAGCGGTGCTCTACTCCCACTGCCCGGGTAGCTGCGCTCAGTCTCCCAGCTGGGCCTGATCCTCTCTAGGAAAGAGTCTTCTCTCTAATTAGCGGCTCGGGCAGTGCTGAGTGGGTGGGACCTCTGCCTTGTGCCACGTGGGGTAGGGGAAAGCTGTTGGGCCCCTACCTCGCTAGGTCACCTGGGGAAAGAAGGAGCCAAAGGCTACACAGCCAGGACTCATTGGAGGGAGGGGAGAGCGGGCAGCTTGACCAAAGGGGCGCTGGGGGGCACAGCTTGACAAAAGGAATGAGTCTAGGGGGACGGTTTGGAGTCTGACCCTAGGAGGCGTTGAGTATCTGCATGCAACTGCAACTCCATGATCAGGCCCTTGTGGTTCCCCACAGCTGAGAGGTGACCACGCTAGCTGGTGCGCCAGGTCCCATTGGTAGGGATTAGGAACTGCCGCAAGGCAAAGAGATCCACCCTTCACTCCGGCAGCAGTACACCCATGTTCTCGGAGCCTTAGATCAGTTCTTCATAACTTCTCTGCGTTGCTTAATTGTCTTTGTTTATTTGTAGAAAGTAAGGCAAACCGTGCCAGAGCTGTGAGCAGGCACTCCTTGCACACGCTGGAGATGCGTCAGTCGTGTGCACGGGGTAACTGCATTAGGAATGGTGTGTATTTCCGATAATGGATCCATAATTCGAAGCGGGATTAGCTGGTTTTGAATCAAGTATGCACCACATACAGTTTACTGGCTGCAAAGTAGCCATCGATGCTACCTGGCATATTTAAAATTTGAACTACAAAACCCTGTTTTTATATTTATTATAATTGATTTTTTTAATTATTTTGTTTTAATTTGTGCTCTATTAATTCCCTTATTTTGTAATTTTCTTTGCTTTGTTACTTAAGTGTGATTGACTTGTATTCTTCTTCAGATGCTCTCTTTTG